>NW_025920119.1:984474-1284474 GCF_902686445.1 Sciurus carolinensis
AATCCATGTGTGGCATTGATAGCATTATATATTATTGGTAGACTTATTTATTTTCTATCTTTTGAAATACTATATATATATTTTTCAAACTCACTAAATCAAAATAATTTTTATTACCTATTTCATTACCTAATAACAAAAGTGATAAAAACAGAAAATGCCCCTAATTTGTTAAACCTCAGTGGGAACCACAATCAATAGCAGCAGCAGCAACAGCACTGTACACACACAGACACAGTCAAACAAATGACCACTTTAACAGGTCAGGTTTGAACTCCAGATTTGTAAACCTGAAAATGTACTTGGGGGGTCTAGGAAGAAAAAACCAACTTCTGACCTCCTTGTGGTTCTTTTTCAGGTAGGCCAGTTCCTCAATCAGATTCTCATCCTGTACCTCCAGGTCAGCTCTGGCCAGGGTCAGCTCATCCTGCACCTTGTGCAGGCCACTGACGTCAGCCTCCATGGTCTGGCATAGAGCAAGCTCATTCTCATACCTAAAAATTAGTTTAAGATTCAACACAATGATTTGGACAAGGCCACTGCCATCTTCAGAGCTATTTGGTGCATGAATCTCTGGAACTGTTTTGAAATAGCAGCATCTAGTGTGTGATATGTTTCTGTGACTCCTTTCCATTCTTTCTTCCTTCCTATTTATAGTATCAAAATTAATTGTTCAGTTGAAAAGAAGAAAAGGGAAAAATTATGAGATGATGCTTTTGTACCAGCAAAGAACCCCACTAGCACCATGCATCCCAGGAACAGATCCCCCTTGGCTGTCTGCTTCATCTAGGAACAACAGCAACCCCTATCTCTGGGTGCAGTTTCTAATGGCATTCTAACCACAATTGAAAATTAAATAATAGTTACTCTTCTTGCTTAATTTTTTTCATGATTTATTTAATTAAAATCCATACTTCTTCAATAACTTTGCCAAGATTTTACAGTAGCAGGACCATCACTCTTGCAACTTTCAGTGTGGAAATTTTGTAATGCAAATAGTCTGTATTCCTTACATCTGGAAGGATGGGATGTGGAAAAGGAGATGAAAATATAAAAATAAGTGGATGGTTAATCTTTTAGTTGTATGTGCCATCAGGAAAACAACTGTTTCAGTTAACCACTTGTCAAAAACATTATTAGTTCATTTTGATACATTGAAAATTCAAATTTAGGACAGTAGTAGAATTAGCATGTTGAATTGTGAGTTCTTACAACTATGCTGATCCATAGACTTCAGGGTAAGCAACTTATTTTAAGAATGTGATTGGTAATGTAATGTGAATTATGTTTGATTCTAATTATTTTGAGAATGAATGTCTTATGTGCATTTGCCAAAACACCAAATGTATGGAGAATGTGAACTTCAGAAGATCCAAAATATTTGCTCTTGATGGCAGCAGGAAAATGGGGAATAAGAGAACCTGGTAGGAAAGGTCAGCTGACACCCATCTGTTCTACTCACTTCATTCTGAAGGCATCATCAGCCAGTCTTGAATTGTCAGTCTGCAAGATGAGCTGGGCATTTCCAATGCTGGCAGAAATGATCTGGCAAAGTAAAGTGAGACATGGAAAATGAAGTCTTAATATGCTAGTAGTTTACAAATATATTTTTGACACAAAATTCTAGTGGTAATATTAAATGCTGTTTTATTAAGAATTAAAAGAAAAAACCTGAAGTGATGTTTAAACTATGTCCTGAGGATGCAAAAACAAGAGATGATAAAGCCCTACTCCATTTCCAGTTCTGATAACAACACTTTAAGGTAAGTTCTAGTATTCTCATTTTATAGAAGAGGAAACTGAGGTTCAGAGAAGTCACCCAGCTCACATGTGGCAGGAGGAGGTCTCAAGCTCCAGGCTGCAAGAGGCAGAAGGCAGTAATTGAAGAGGATGTTGTGAGTCATGGCCAGGAATAATGGTGACATCAGTGGAAAGTGCCTGAGCAGGCTCAAGGGAGATGCTGAGAGAAGTGATAAGATGTTAGGGAGGGGTCTGTCAAAGATGACTCGCTGTTTCTGCCTTAACCAATGAGGTGGTCAGTGATTGACACTTACCAAGGTGGAGAAAGGGAGGAGCATGTTTGGAGAAAAAATTAATTTATCTAATTTGATACAGTTTACTTCAAGTAAAAAAAATAGCCCGGCAGGGTGAAGGACATTTTCAGCCTGGCTTGCATTGCAGGGTACTATATACATATAAAAATTCAGACTCTGCAAAGACACTCTATTACTCATTTGTTTTTGTAACATTAATGCATATGCCACTCAAAATCTTAAAAACAATCTCAAAGAAATGTAAATCCTAAACAGCAAGTTCTTAGTGGATTGTGAGAGCAAAGCATTTGAGCAGTGATGAGGGGCAAAGAAAGCTTACTTGTTCAGTGACTGGATTTATCATAGCTGGCAATTCAACTCTAAGTCACGTTTTTAAGACAGGCTTTGATTTACTGCAGTAAGCCACGAGGACTGCAAAGAGTCACAGCCTAAGGACTAAGTAGTGCTACACACTCCTCGCTCTAAATGCTGGCGCAGCAGTCACCTCGCTTCTAGGGGAAGGGTCTGAGCTCAGGGACAGCGCAAGGGGACTCCACCTAGATTTTGTTTTCATAATTAACGTTAAAGTAGAAAGAACACGTGGAGGGTCACTCAGGGAGGAGGTGGAGGACGCCCTGGAGACTGACAGCTCTGTCCTATTGCTCCCTGGACCTGTCCTTCTGTCCCACCCCAGGTCCCTCCAGGGTCCAGCCTGCCCCCCA
This sequence comes from Sciurus carolinensis, assembly GCF_902686445.1. Classification (NCBI taxonomy): domain Eukaryota; kingdom Metazoa; phylum Chordata; class Mammalia; order Rodentia; family Sciuridae; genus Sciurus; species Sciurus carolinensis. The sequence goes on from NW_025920119.1 coordinate 987,230, forward strand.
CCCCCTGCGCTGGCCTGGTGTCTCTGGGACCCCAGCGCAGCGGCCTGTCCTGTGAGCCCCAAGGTCCCCGGGGACCTCACCCGCCCAGCCCGGCATCTCACCTGGAGGGCGGGCGCCGCCTCAGGAAGCCCCAGGCGCCATCCTAGGCGCCTCAGCCCCGGGCGCAAGTTCCCGAGGCCCCATGACCTGGGTGCGGGTTCTTGGTCGCCCCCAGGCTCCTGAGGCAGCACGAGCTGGGTGCGGGTCCCTCAAGCCCAGGAACACGGCGCGAGCCCTGGGAAGGGCGGGAGAGAGGCGGCCCTGGCTGTAAGAGGGATCCGCCTGGGAGCCAGAGCCGCTGTGAGGGACCTGCCTTTCAGGGGAGCGTTAACGGCCACTCGCCTCTGCTTTGCATATTCATGAGGTTGAGCTCCACCCCCACTCCTGAAGCAGCGGAGAGAAAACACATTAGTCATGAGGAGGTGTAGGCCCCGCCCAGGAAGGCTAGGCTCTTTATTCATGAGGAGGCATAGGCCCCGCCCAGGAAGGCCTGGCTCTTCATTCATGAGGAAGTGACGCCCCGCCCAGGAAAGCCTGGCTGTTTATTCATGAGGAGGCGTAGGCCCCACCCAGGAAGGCCTGGCTCTTCATTCATAAGGAAGCCCCACCCCGCCCAGGAAGGCCTGGCTGTTTATTCATGAGGAGGTGTAGGCCCCGCCCAGGAAGGCCTGGCTCTTCATTCATGAGGAAGTGATGCCCCGCCCAGGAAGACTGATCTGATTATTCATGAGCCCGAGGGCAGCGGTTTGGGGTGCTAGAGACTGTGGAGTCGGTTGAGATGGAGGCTCTATCACTGAGTGAGGGCTGTGTAGGGTCCAGGTCTCCGGAGAAAGGGCGCTTGGGCAACATTAGTTCCGAGATCTTCATGTTGAATTTTTTTTATCTTCAGACTTTAAGTTTCATTTTAAAGTTTTTCACTGGTGTCCAACATTTTCTGAGGAGAAACAAGAAACCTCATTTTCTGAGGAGGCGGCAGGGGGCGGTAGGTGACCCTCGACTTTCCAGAGCAAAAATTCCGCACATTCCCACAAGGAGATGGAGCAGGAAATAGAAATGCGGTGGGACCCCCGCATCCCGCGGTCCAGCAGCTTTAAGGCTCACTTTCCAGGTGCAGCAGGCTGGGCCTGGGTGGGGACAGGCAGCTGTCATTAGCCGCCAGGCAGCAGGCTGTGCACTGTGGAGGCGCCTGCGGAGCTTTGGGGTGTCCTTGACCTGGCCAGGCTCTCGCCATTGGCGTGTCCCTCCATAACCAATGCCCGGTGCAAACCAAGGGATGGGCCAGGCCCCTGGGGTGGCCTGCGCTCCTCTCTCACCTTATGAAGCATGTGCCCTTTTATCTCCATGGACCTCAGTCCTCCACTCAGGAGGGACAGTGGTGTCCTGCAACTCAAAATGGCCAATCACCAAACTGTCAGGTGTGCAGAGCACAGACTGGCCCTGCTCATCTGGTGAGAAGGAAGTCAAAGCTCCCTTGTTGCTCCTAGAGGGGTTTGAGTCTCATTAGGATGAGCATGCACTCCCTCCCCCAGGGCCTCTGAGGCCCTTGACCTGGGAACCATGTCCTGAGGCTTGAGACCCTGCAGGAAGCCTGGCACAGGGCAGTTGCCCAGTGAATGCTGACTGAGTAATAAAGTACATGAACAAGGCATTTCAAGACCAAAAGGGCATGAACAAGTACCCTGTTAAGAGAGTGGGAACCATTACTCTGAATGAGCAAGGAGCAGGCAGATGGTGCTCCTCAGCTGCTGTGAGCTTCACAGAGTTACTTCTTGCTGAGGTCCCTGGAACGATGGTATTTCCCCAGCTTAGCACACTCCACATGTGGTTCAGAACAGAGGGATGGAGAAATTGATGTGAAAAGCGTGAGGAGCCATTTTAAGCTGGGAAACTTTGACAGCTTCCAGAGGAGTGGGCAGGAGGGGAGAGCCTGCCTGGTGGAAATGGGCAAGAAAATGGAAGCAATACAGAGCAGGCTGTGTCTACCCACAGATGTGCTGGGGTGTGTGCGGTGTAATGCTGGTTATTAGGGAATTTGGGTTGTTTTGGTGTTTTCACAATGAAATTACATGCTTGGCAAAGGGAACCTCAGGGGCTCAGGGGAGGCCCACAGCTGTGGCAAGGCTTGTCATTACCCAATGAGTTTACGTGAGCCTCCTACTTCCAGGCTCTGCTTAACCCACCTCTGGTTCCCAGCTCTACCAACATAAGCTGCATTGAAATCTCTCAAAATGAGGATTCTTTTTTTTTTTTTTTTTTTTTGTGGTGCTGGGGATTGAACCCAGGGCCTTGTGCTTATGAGGCAAGCTCTCTCTTGAGCTCTCTCCCCAGCCCTCAAAATGAGGATTCTAATTGTATATATTTTACTCTGCTGCAGTTATTATTCTGTGCTTTTCAATATCATGAGCACCTTAATAAATTGTGATTTCAAAGCTATCTCAAGTTCATCCTGGGGGGAAAACCCAGGATTCATTTGGCTTTCATTATGCACTTTGTCAGAACCCCCCACAAGTTCCCTCTCCTGCTGACAGAGCTGCATGCATGGCAGCTTTATTCTCAGGATGCGAAAGAAAAGATTGCTAATTTAACAAAAGAATTACCTTTCACCTTCACGTAATGGAAACTGCAAAGTTCATAGAGCGTTTTTGCTTTGGGAGAAGTGATGAAAAGCAGATTTTATTCAACATGGAAATTGTTGATCAGGTAGCTCAGCACAGCTTCCACCTAAAAATTATAGTTTTCTTCATCTTAACTCTTTGGGGGGCCTTGGTGACAAGCATGCCCCTCAACCACAGGCTGCTTGAGACCCCGGCTTGCTCCCCTTGGGGTGTGAGGGAGTCCTGACACCAGTGCTCACCACAGAGTCCAGGTGTCTGAGCCCATCAGGGTGCCTGGAAGGAGGACCATGCTCAGAAGGACCCTGGCCTTGTGCCAGCTCCTTGCTCCCATTCCTAAGAAGACAGAATGCCAGCCGTGCTCACCACGCCATTCTGGAGAACCAAGTGTGCCTGCTCGCCTTCCTCAGAGCAAGCCCTGAGCCCAGGTAACAGCACCTGCTCACCTGGTCGGGACACGCCCTCCTCCCTGCAGACCTGGGTGGTGGGGCACTGACCCCAGTGGCCCTCAGACTGGAAGTGGAAGGTGGCATCACACGTAGGTGAGCCTGTGTCAAACAAATGGGTGCAGTGTTGCTGCCGACAGAATGTTCTGGTGCTGCATGCAGCCTGGGACCCATGCTTGTTGGCAAGGGCTCACCACGGGTCACACCCCAGCCCTATGACATTAGAGGAAAGACTGAAAGGATCTCTTCCCATACTCTCTGCTGGCCACTGAGGACCTGTCCCAGCCCACACCCTGGCCCTCACCTGGTGAGGAAATCCCTCTCCTGACTTGAGTCCCAGACAGCTGGGCTTGTCAGGTGCACCATCTCTGCAGGGAGATGGAGCTGCCCTTTCCTTCCTAAGAGGCTCTTCTACCTCCCCACAGCTTGGGGACTTGGGGGACTCAGGTCAGAGGACACAAGGATATATGGGGTTTGGGGTCATACTGACATAGAGACAAGGAGATGTGATATGGCTTGGGGACATAGAGCACACTGATGGGTTGGAGCACTCAAGTGGACATGCCATGGTTTAGGGACATGATGTGGCTTGGGGACATGGAAGACACATTAGCAGGCAGAGGTTGGGACACAAGGGCACATGACATGGCTTGGGGGTCAGGGGACACACCGACAGGGTGGGGACAAGGGAATGTGAGGCTTGGGGACATGGAGCATGCTGATGGGTAGTGCTGTCTGGGGGCTGCAGGGTGTTCTAGAACTTCCCCAGGTGCTGGAGGGGCTTCTGCCCCAGACTCTGCTGCCCACACGCCTTGCTCCACAGCATCGCGTTCACCTCTGGTTCAAGGCTTGTCTGTCTGGAGGCCAATCAGGTCCAATGCCTATTGACTCCTCTGGGCTCCTGCCTGCTGTGGGGACCACAGGCACGGGGTGGGAGCTCTTGGGCTCTATGAAGACAGTGGCTCAGTTCCCCACCTGAGAATCTTCCTGTGGAGTCATGGCCACCTGTGACCCCTGACCAGTCAGCAGGGGTGGCCTTGGGTCAGACTGGAGGACATCTGGGGCAAGGTCAAGGGCTTCCTGGTCTGGTGCCGCTTCTGACAGGAAGGAGGGCCCGACCTTGTGTTTGCATTGGACTGTAGCATTGGGCACCATAGTGAGGGGAGGTGGAAGGGAGGGGTAGGAGCTCCTTGGACAAGCCCACTAGCAGGTCCCCATGGGCCTGCCCAGCTTGCTGAGGAGTGCCAGCAGTGCTCATGAGCTGAGGGCTCATCTTCCCATGGGGGATGGGTAGGCCTGGCTGTGGTGAGTGCATCCACAGCCCCTCTGCAGGCGATCTGCATCACCCTGCCGAGCTGATCTCCTCCATCACAGGGGTGTACATCAGAGTGGAAATAGCTGCGTGTGGATGTGCATTCTGTTAGGGAATCAGAATGCAGATGGAAACCAGTGACTTCCCACCATGAGAAAATGCAGAACATAGAAGGAAGTTGGGAACCAAATTGGCAGTTGTATTTTAACACTAATAGCTGGTGTCAACAATTGCTGAGGACATTACGCAGGTAATTGTCTGTCAAAATCACATCAGCACTTCTTTTCTTCTGCTCTGATCCTACAATCCTCAACCTCCTTCATTCTGAAACTTTGGGGCTGCGGTTAAATGCTTCTCAACTGCTTTGTGCAAATTGCATCTCCAAAGTTCAAAGTTTGGGCATAAAGTCTGCCACTACTTTGAAGATCTCCTTTTTCCACATGCTATTGAAAATCAGGGACTGTTTATGGATGATTGCTTCTTGTGCATGGCTAGCACATGAGACCTGCAATCTCACCTTGCATTGTGTCCTAATCCTAACCCCGTGTTTCACAAACTGATGTCTGAAGCTTTCTCCAGTTGTTCCTGAAAAACACAAATTTCTGAGAGACACCCCTGAAAAAGTCCCGAGTGATATTTCACCCCTGTTTTGATTTCACCTTATGTAGTTTATTAAGAATGTCCTATACCAGGGATTTATCTCAAAAGTGAAAAAGAATGACTTCTGTGTTCTTTTGAAGGTATTGGATCAATTCTTAAAATTACATTTCTTTTCTTTTTGAGAAGCTAAAATAATATGTTAGAATATACTTGTTACATCAGAATTCCTGGCTCCTGGGGGAAAGTATTCAATGCAAAGCATTTTAGTCCTTCTAGAAATACTGGGTGTGTATTTTTAACATGGAGAATGTAATTATTTCCTGTGTTGTGGTTTTGATGTCTTTTGTAATTGCTGTTTAAGGACTTATGATTGTATTTTTTTATGGAAGTAATTGTTGGAACTATTATTAGAGTTAACTTTCATTTTTTGCCAAATAACCTTAAACTATAGCTGTCCTTAATTTTAAAGTACAGTCATTAGGTACTTTGTTATCCTTGGGGAATTGGTTCCACGAACCCCAGAAGGTACCAAAACCCACAATGCTCAAGTCCCTACATTACCTGGCATAGGATTGCACAGAAGCCTGCACACATGCTCTTGGGTGCTTTAAGTCCCCCCAGAGGACTTGTGACACTCAGCACAATGTAAATGCTGTGCAAATGGCCATCACACTGGGCCTCTAAGAAATGACAATAAGGTCTGCACATGTTAAGTACGGAAGGAATTTTGTGGAGATACTTGTGTTGCATGGCTGTCTGCATCCAGGGATGAGGGTGGAGGACGACTGGAGATGGTAAAGGCCTGTTTTATCATATGGATCATCGGTCCAGTTGGTTTTACTTAAATAATATAGTTGAGTTTGCACTAGACATTTTTGCGGTTAACCTTAGGTTTACAGCAAAGATTTTGAAATTCCATAGTTAAAGGAAGAATGGTTAACTATGGAGAACCTCATGGTACCCCATTTGCAACAGTGAGCACTGAGCAGAAGTTTAATGCATCACCCCAGTTTCTACCAGTGTGATGGTCTCTTCACCTGGGTTATTTTAGTTTTTCAAAAGTGGCTTATTAGCTTTGGATAAAGGAAGTATTACCCTGCTTTTGGATGCTTTTGTTGTTTCAGCTCTCCTCTCTTTTCTGTTCCTGGCATTAGCTCTTTCTCTGGGCCTGTGTCCATCCCCTGAAAATAAGGAAGGTATCTGTGCTCATCCCTGGGCCTGTTTAAATTCTCACACTCTTGTTTTCATGATGCTGTTGTACAGAGGGTCAGCAAGCTAGTGCCAATCTCCATGACACACAGAATTGGTTCTCATCCCTGGGGTTTGTGGGGCCCAGAGCGAAAGCACCAGCGGAGGCTCTTTTGGTTGTAAACATGTGAACACCCACAGGCTCTGCCTTCCACCTTGACAACCCGCTTTCACCATAACCTAAGGCCTGTGGAAGTTCGAATCCTTACCTTCGAGACTCCCCACAGGGCCTAATGGGTTCAGGCAGCTGGCTCCAGAGTCCTGTCCCAGGCATCTCTCCAGACAGCTGCCTCTGGCCCTGCTTTGGAAGATGAGCCTAGGAAACAGTCTATGCCAGTCTAGGAAAGGGCCAGTCACCATGCAGAGTTCTGAGTGCCTGGTGCCTCTAGTGTGCTAAGGACATTCCCTTCTGAATCGACTGTCCCCTCCATCAGCTACTGGGATGAGGGGTGTCCAGGGAGGGCCAGAGCACAGTGCTCTGAGGTGTGGGCTCAGGGCAGGTGTCCCTTTGCCCTGGTCTAGGGATGGAGCAGCCCAGTCTCCTGGATGGTGCAACCCTGAAAGAAATGGCTGTGGGCAGCGCCTCTGCTGGGCAGCGCCTCTGTTGGGCAGCACTGTCTTGACTTCATGGCTTATTTGCTCAGCTCTTGTGACCACTGCTCTACAAGGCCATTTGTCTCACAGGGCAGTTGTCTCAGTTCTCAAATAACTGGATATGGTTGAAACTTAACTGCCGGCACTGAAGTGTGCCTCACCCCTAAAGAGTGGGAGTCCCTTCAGTGGTGGCAGCAATGAATGATTGGAGAGGGATGATGGGTATGTGGTCCTGAAGGCCCTGACTCTGCCACCTGAGCAAGCCCCTCATCCTTCTGACAATTTCCTTCCAACATATGAAATGAGATTTTCAGCACCAGCAGGGAGCAGGCTTAGTGTTGGGTGCCTGCCCAACTGCAGCTCGCCTGGTGTTCTGAACAAAGTGAAGGTGGGCTGGCTCTGCTGGGGTCTCTGTAGGCCAGGGACGTGGCTCATCCCTGTGAGGGTAAGGGCTGTAATGTCCCCTGGACAGGAAATAAATAAACCACTGTTCACAGGGAGCTATGTGAAGGATGCCATCCAGAGCTGTGGTCAGGAGGCTGCACCGGCTCAGCTCCCCAGAGCTGGGGACTGGTCACAGACTGATTACACACATGCATACACACACACACACACACACACACACACACACACATAATCGACCAAAGACAGCTAAACTCAAGGTCTGGTTTTCTCTGTGTATATGTTTTATTCACATCTAAAGGAGAATTTTGGCCCTGAGTTCATTTGCTTTCCCATGAGACACATAAGAAAACTCCCAAATGTATCACAATGCTAGTGAGTAGATGTTCGCTTGGATCATCCTTGCCTGGGATTTCCTAAACAGTTGCAGGCGTGTGAGTAGGCTGTCTCTGACATGGACTTGTCTCTGATGTGGACGTGTTCCTACAAGCCAGAGAACACCTCACCTGTGTGACCAGGTGCAAGGATGGCCAGGGAAAAGCAGCCTCACCCTCTTGACACGCCAAGATGCCTCACTTAGAACCCGACTCTGCAGGCATGGCACCGGCTTGCCTCTGGGTCTGTGTCGTGCCTGGGCGCTGGTGCGCTGTGGACATGAATAGCCAGGCAGCTGCTGCTTGAGCTGTTGACTTGCTCTGCATTTGATGGACATGATTCTCAGATGGCAGGTCCATTGACTCTGAAGTGTCCCAAGGAGGGAGGTATGGAGAGTCCTGCTAGAGCAGCTGCTTGTCCCCAGGGGACTTGTGGCCTGGGGCCCGCAGTCACCCTGATCTGTGAGTGGTGCTGGTGGACAGCCTGACCTCGGTCAAGGTGTGGTCACTCACCTCCTGTGTCCTCTGGGCTTAAGGGCAGAAGGACATGTCCATTAGCATCAGCTGTGACTCCAACTCTACTAGGAACATCATGCTTTGCTCAAGGCTCACTTGCTCCCAAGTGAGCACTGTGGCAGGTTCAAAATGCACAATTCATGTCTGCCACTCAGCACCCACAGCTGGAGCTCTGCAGCCTTTCCCATGTGACCCAGCTGTGTCAGGGGAGGCTGGGGTCAGGGTGGCAGCAGCGGGCCACACAGGTGCTCAGGGATGCGACAAGGCATCCTCCTTGAGATGGGTGGTGGAAACGCCCCTCGGATCTTTGGTTGCCCCTTGCTCTTGTGTGTTTTCCCTCAAGGAAATGGAACTTTCCATGAAGCCATTAAGAACATGCTCTGGCCAATGAACTCTGCATCTGTGGCTTCATCTGCAAAGCAACGGGAAGAATCGGAACCAGTGGTTGGGATTGTGTTACAGTCAGGCCTCTTTCTGTTTTGGGACAGTAGTGTGGCCCTGGCCTTAGTTACTATGACCAGGATACCCTGGTCAGTCACAGAGGGGATCTATGGGGCAGGACTTGGAAAAGCCGGGGGTGATATAGGGGTCTGGAGAGAGCAAGGGAATGCACGGTCCTGTGCCAACAGCAGAGGGAATGGAGGCATAGCCTGGGGGTGGCTGGAATCTGAGGGGGCCTGAGGTGGGTCAGGCCTCACAGGCCCTTCGGGGCACCACGCACAGAGGGAGGCTGCACTGGGAGCCGTGCCTGTCCAGAGCATGAGTGACACTGGATACGGGAGGGTGGGGTCTGAGGCCCCTTCTGTCTCCGAGTCAAAGGCACTGTGCTGATAGCTTCTGTGTCCCGGGCTCTGTGTGCAGGGAGGGCTCCTTGCAGCTTGCTCTGCCAGTCACTCTGAGGATGGCATGCTGCACACCAGTGTGTTCAGGAGCTCTGCAGAGCACATTTCAGATGTGCTCGAAGTTGGGATGGGTCTCTCTTCCCCAGTCCAGAGACAGCTGTCCTAGTCCACCCTGTGCCCCAGACTCCTGCCTATGGGCTCCCAGCCCTGTGGAAGGCAGGCCAGCTGCTCCTAGGCCTAGTTTCTGTGCCCCAGATCAGGGGCCCATGGCTTATTTCTGGAAAGGGTGTGAACAGAGCACACAGGCATGGGGCTGGACAGCTCTACCAAAGGTCTCAGGAGTTGATGGACTTGCTCTGCATGGCGCAGAAGACCTGAAGATCCAGAAGAAGCAAGATCCCCAGCCCCCTGCCATACCCTCAGCCTGTGTCTGCCAGTGTGAGGTGGATGCCCCTCAGCCTGGCCTTAGCCTGGCCTCCCCTGGGCTCCTCACCTTTCACCAGCTGCAGAGGGGCTCCTGCTAGCTCTTAAGCAATGGAAACCAACTGAAAGTGGGTTGAGCAAGACATTAAGTGCTTTCCTACAGCAATCAAAGTGGCTACATCCTGTTCCAGATGTGATGCAGCAATGAAAAGTGAACCAAGCAGCCTCCTCTGCTAGGAAAGAACAGAGCAGAGCAGGGCCAGGGGATGATGGTCACCCCACCTCCTTCCTCTGTCTGAGCTTCCAGAGTTCTCCCTGGAGAATGCTCCATCTCAGGTTGATTGACAGTCATGGAGGTGAAAAGGAAGGAACTTAAAGGTGATCATAATTCATAGCCAACACCCATGGAGGGCTTTCCAGGTGCACTTCCATCTCTGTCGGCTGCTGCCATAGATGCTGGTCTCGTGAGGCCTGAGCTACATGTGTGGGTGGGTGGGGCATCTGGCATCATCTCTCCTTCCTGGAGGAGCCTTTTCGAGCACAGGCTGTGTGAAGGGGTGCTCTCTGGGGAGCGAGGAGCCCAGGTGGCCACCCACACGGTCCTGAGCCTGACTGCCAGCCTCGGGAGCCACCGTCTCCCTGCCAGGCCCCAGAAGGCAGGGGTGCCCTTGTCCTGCCTCCTTTTCATTTTAGGTGGTGTGTGGGGGGTACATGCAGCAGGACACTGGGCAGCAGGGATGGATGAGCCAGTCCTGTGGCTTGGGATGCCCCACTCTCTCCCACATGGCCCCTGACAGCTGCAGAGGGACCACTCGACCTGGCTGGCTCCAGATCGCTCTTGTCTTCATTCCTGAAATTTCTCATAAGACAGTGTTGGCAGTGGTGTCTGGAGGTCCCCTGACTGGAGAGCATGCTCAGGGTGCTTTCCAGAGTCCCTCCCTGGGTCTCTCTCAGGTCAGTCCTTGGAGAGCAAACTAAGGCTGCCCTGCCAGGTGAGACGGTGTGTGGCAGGTGCTCTGGCCTTGCTGGGTGGGTGGCAGCTCACCAGCAGGCTCAAGGGTTTTCCAGGGAGATTGGGGTCAAACCAGGTGCCACCTGCGGAATTCTGCAGCTCAGTCACTTTGTGTCGGGGACAGGGATCTCTTGTCAGGGATTTTGGTTTCCCAGTTAAAAGTTGAAGATCGCCTGCTCTGCATGCCTCATGGTTCATGCGGCGGATCCTTGAACAGTGATTTGGAGCACGAGGTCCCACAGGCAGGCAGGTGCTGAAGGGATGACCTGGGCTGGTGCTGCAGACTGGGCTTGGGGTGGCTCCTTTTGGGGGCCTGTTATGGGAGAACTAAACAGTGTTGGATGCTGAGTATCGATACCTATTCTTTGTGCAGTCCATATTTGCAAATTCACCTGTGCCCTAAAATTTACTTTTAACCCCTAAATCGGCACTGACAGAGGCTTGAAGATGCCCAGAGAGCGGTGGAGGACTTGAGACCCGAACTGCTCCCAGCTGAGGTGTACGAGGCCACCCAGCTTTCTCACCTTGGCTCTTGGAGTCATGCGCGTGTCCTCTCCATGATCCACTTGGTGCCACATTTTCCACTGCTTTTCACTGGTCCATGCACCCTGGTGACCTGCTGTCCAGCAGCCCAGGTACGAGAAGCCATCATGCTGCCAAGAGCTTGTCAGATAAGCTCCCTACAGGCTGAGCTGCAGGGCTGTGGGCCACGGGTTCAGTGTTAAGAATGGTCTATGCTGTGGTCCCTCGGTGTCCATGGGGGCAGCTCTAGGACCCATTTGGCCACAGACTGCCTGAGGCTCAGGTCCCTCCAGAGTTCATGGCCTGCATTTGTGCACAACTTGTTATGTTGTCCTGCCAGCCTCTGTCTTCCCTGGGTAAGGGTTGTGTGTGCTGCTAGGGGACAGTGACAAGGAAACGGTCCTACCTGTCTAGTATGGACACAGCATTTCCCTGAGTGTTTTCAATCCTGAGTTGGATGAATTTGCAGATGCAGAATCCAAAGATAAGGAGGGCTGCCCACGTGAAACAAGAAGTCTTTAGACAGGGATGCAGAACAAGGCTACACACTGGTCACCAATAGGACATGACCAGAGGCTCACAGGACTGCAAACTCCTGAAGGACAAGGTCCACTCTGTCTGTGCCTCTGACCTGGGAGACTCTCAGAGGAGCATTATGCCTGAAGATGAATTTAAATTTGTCATCATAAATACATTCTCTTATTACATTTATTATTTTTTCTGACTCTACAGAAATAAACTTCACTTAAACGTCTGTTTACATTCTGAAGGGAGGAGTGTTGGGAGAGGACCAGGGAGAAAGCTCCAAGCAGGCTCTTCTGCCTTCAGCTGCACCCCAGTCTCTCTGGCTGGTAGCTAACATGTAATTCATGCTCCTCAGTGGGAGCCTCGTGGGGTAGGAGCATCCTTCCTGTGTGCTGTCCACTGCAGTGGCCCCTGACTCTTGTGACCCCTAGGGTTCCTGGGCTGAGAATGAACTGACACAAGCACATCTGCCACATGGGCCAGCGGCCACCATGCTCAGTGCAGGTCCCTGAGGACTGGAGTGTCATGTTTATGGACTCCGCAGGAGCATCTCAGGCCCCAGGAGGGCACACATGATCTGAGGGATGCACGAGGGGCTTGGGACGAGTTGGGAATGGGAGCGTTGACCACAAAGGTCGACTGGGGTGGGGCTGTCTCTCTGTGATTCATCCACTTCTCCCATCTGGGCAAGGGCTTCATCTGTGTCCCAAGGAGCCGGGGAATGTCTGCAGACCAAGCTGATGGGCATTTGTGGGCATCTCTCAAGTTCCACAGCCCTGGTGGGGGGCCTGTGCTCTGGGAACTGACCTGCTCCGCACACTATGGGATGACCACTGAGGCCCAGAGTGCCTGGTCCTCCCTCTCCCTCTGTCCCCTGCAGAGCTGACACAGGCTGCTGGTTGCACATTTGGAAAGGGCTCTTTCATCCCCAGTGAGCCTATGGCTGTTCAGGACTCAGGCTTTTTGGTCCAGGAGGTAGAGGATCAGCTGGAGCTGTGTGTCTGCTGGATAGGCCTCCAGTTGATGTACTGTGCCTCACCTGCATAGCTAGGGACATTAGAGACACTGGGCCATGTCTCTATGGGCACTAGGAAAGTGCCCATAGCTAACATGCATGGAACTGGAGGCTGCACACCTGGCATTTGGTCAGCTTCTCAACCTGCATGGCTAATGGGTGGAGCAGGCGTATGGTTACCACCTTTTGGCAGCTGGGGGAAATCCTATCCCTTGCCAAGTCCCACTGTGGCAGGAAGGGGGTCTGGATACCAGGGCGTTTCTGCAGGGGACTCCATCTACCCAACCACAGCTCTGAAATCACTCTTCCTAAAGCTACATCCCCTGCCATTCTAGGGTTTTGTATCTGTGTGACACATCAGAGGACTATGGAAGGGCACCTCTCAGCAGGTGGCAGGTAGCACAGGGCTCCAGAGCCCGGAGGAGCCAGATGTGTGTGGCTGCTGAGCTGTGGAGGAGTGCACAAGTTTGGGCACCTCCAGTCCTCATGCTCCCCAAGGACAGTTCCCAGGGGTATGGAATCCCCATGTGTGCCCTCCTGTGATGGTAACTGAATCTGAGAGGTGGTGGTGGCTTGACTCCCCAGGCAAGACTGTGGTCAGTCATCACCCCATGGCCTGCAATTTCCATCAGTTTGGTACAGGGTGCTGTTCTTGCTCCCAGTCTTCCTGAACTTCTATCAGGGACTGTCCCAGCCTCCTTGGTGGCTTGCGTTATTGGAGCAGAGAGAAATCATTGAAATTCACCCTGCCCCAGGGAACCGGAGACTGGGTAGATTTTTATATAAACAGGGCAGGCTTTCTCTATGTTACTGCCAACAAAATAACAGGGCAGGTAGGTAATCGGTGGAGCCACATAATTGCACCTTGGAGGGAGATGAAGTGGAAGTCTCTCATGACTAAGAACTCACACCCAGCTGTTCATGAGGCCTTGGGCCCAGGGCCTGGAGAGGCCATGCCCAAGCAGAGCAGCCTCCTGCCCTTCTCCCGGCCTGGTCCTGCAGTTCCAGGCCAGCAAAGGCTGCAGCTGTGCTGGGTTACTCTTCAGCTGACATGCAGAAGCAAGTGTGTGGTGTTCTGCAAGCACCTGTGCAGCACACTGAGCTGGCAGGCTAGGGAGAGGCTTTGTGAGAGGGTCTTCCAGGCAAGTGCCATTTCCTTTCCCAAGGTGATAGTGGAGCACAGGTTTGGTCTGAGGACACAGGACTTTGGAGGTGCTAATGGACTTTCTTGTCCATTCCTGGGCTGACTGAGGAAGAGTGGAGCCCTAAAGAGGGCACTTAGGTGATGTTTTTTAGACCTGGGATCCTGGTGGCCCTGCAGTTTGCCCTCTGCCCTCCTGGGTAACTGATGAATCCTTGCTTAGCTATTTGGTCTTCCTGTACTGGAAGGAACTCCATGATCTTTTTCCGTGGTGATGTGCCTGGCAGCTCACACTGGAGTGAGAAGGCAGCCAGCCCAGGTTCCGACCAGCCAGGAGGTGAGCACCTGGCAGGCACAGCAGTGTTATTAAAGTGTATGTTGTTAAGAGAAGAAATACAACATAAAATACAGCCTCCCCTGGCATGGTATAGTGTGGGGACAGATGTAGCTTTCTCTGCAGGAAGAGCCTTCTCCTGGCCTGTGTGTTCACATCACTACAGACTCTAACTCTCAGGACCCATGGCAATCGTGATTTATTTTGACATTTATGTTGTCCCACATTTAGCCATGGAGGGTGGAAATGACACTTAGTTTTTTTGGTTCATGATCTTGTGCCAGGACAGCTTAGGCCCTTCTGACTGAGGGAGCCCTGTGCTGTTGCCGGCAGTGGCCTCCTGGTCACCATGCTTATCTCCCCCACCACTGTCACAGCACCTTGGCCTCCAGTGTCAGCCTCATCTCCACAGAGGACTTGGTCTGCTGCCCTTGTGTGCTGTGCCCTCCACTCCCAGTGGGCCTACCGCCTGGCTGCCTCCTTCGTCCCTGGGTCTTCATGTTGCCATCAGGTGATGTCTCCTGATGGCCATCTCTAGGCTGGAGTTGTCAGGCTGTCCAGATGACGTGCCCCACCCACTCTCCACAGGCCCAGGTGTGAGTCATTCTTGTTCCCTCCCAGCTTGCTGCTCCTCTCATGGCAGCAGTCTCAGCTGCTGGTGGCTCTACTCGCCATCGTTCAAGCTAAAGCTTTGTTTCCTTCCAGATTCTTTTCTCATTCAACTTGCCTATGCCGGCAGGTGTACTATATTCAAAGTCCTGGAAACTGTGATTCAGCTTTGCTTAAGGTTATTCCACTTCAAAGTTTGAAGTGCAGGAAGGCTGTGTCTCTGAGGACAGGTCCTGGGATGGCCTCTCTCTTGCCAGGGAGGCCTGGAGGTGTCAGAAAGAGTTACCTTCCAGTTGTCCTAGAAGTCAAGTCAAAACCATGCATATTCCAGACCTCGTATCCACAAGGCAGAGTCTGCATTTGTTGGTGAAGAGGAGCAAGACACACCCTCACCTCTGAGAGGCTTGCCAGGCAGTGGGTGTGGCATCCACTTGGGCCTGGTTTGAACCCTGGAGCCAGGATAACACTGGGTGCTGGGATGCCAAGGGCTCTCAGAGACATGGCTGGCAGGAGGTCACTGGTCCCATGCACCACGCTGGGGAGTGCCGTCTCAAGGGATCTGTTAGGTCCTGCTGATGGGAGGTTTCCCACCTGTTCTGTTGCTCTGGAGCAAGGCTGTCTCAGCTGTGGCCTCTCCCATGCTCCATGCTCATTGCTCTTGCTGCACACCTGCCATGGGATGCTGGTGCATACTGCCACCCTCACCTGAGCATGGACTTCCCATCTCCCTAAAATGTGAGACTTTATAAGGAACCTCTTTTCCTTATAAAGTACCCAGTGTCCTGTGTTTTGCTACAGAAACTGAAAGTAATTCACACACCCTTGATTTAATAGTTCCGAGATCTTCTGAATTGTGATCTCAAGCAGCAAACACTTGATTTGTAAACCTGTTTTTCTTAAAACGATAGTTGTGGAAAATAGAGTTAATTTAAATAAAAAATCACGACTGTCACCAGGGGTGGGTTTTGCTGATTGGCTTTAGGATAGTGAACTCTGTAATAGTCTCCTATGAGCCCCATCTGTCCTCTTCTGCTTGGTTCTCCTCATGTGAGTAGGGTCAGGGCTCTGACTTGGTCTCTCCTCAAGGGCCTGTTTGTAAACACCTGGTTCTACAGATTTGGTTTAAAAAAACAAACAAGTGTGAGCATCTCCCTGGCTGTCCATGGCTTCTTTTTAGCCATGCCTTGTGGACTCTTATCCAATACTGCTCTCTTGTCCTCTCCAGTTGTGGTGATTCCACTGGCTGTCACACGGTCTCCTGCGTGCCATGCCTGCTCCAGACAGCCTCAGCTCTGCTGCCGGGGACCTTGGCCAAACACCCATCCACTCTCACTCTTCCTGGGCTGAGCCCCATCCAGGCCTCCCATGTGGCAGTTGTGTACTGGACAGGATCAGCTCCCATTGGCCTTTCCAGCCTATGCTCTGCCAGCCCCAGAGGGGCCCATGGTCCTGTCCACCTTGAGTTGCTGGCTGCTGCCAACATGTTGGCCTCCTGCCTCCTCCTCGAGTGAGCCTGAGACTCCTCTGCCCTCAGCTGCCTCCTGAGAGCCTGCACCCACCCAGATGCTTGCAGGCAAAGCCACCCCCTCTAAGCTAGGCATGGTGGCTTCCCCTGTCCAGGTGTGGTTGTGTACCTGCCTCTATGATGTCCTATGCCCCAGATTTTATTATATGCTTAAACCTAATAGGTGGTTGACAGCTAGAGAGATTCTTGTCTTCAAATTCCCTTTACCTAGGCTGGCATCAGGCTTGTGGGGGACACTCAGCAGGGTAGAGTGTGGGGAGCCCTAGCTGAGAGGAGGTTACATGTGGATTGAACCTGGAAAGGTGCCGGCTGCTGACTGCCATTAGAGAGCTGAGAACTTCAGGAGAAGGAAAGACCCAGTCACCTCCATTTGGAGGGTCCCCCATGCAGCATCTGCCAAGGGGCAGGGCCTTCTCAGGGGCCACTGTCCTGAGATGATTCCACCTCACCCTTCAGGATGCATATGTTTAAATACTTCACAACCACTGGTCACTATGCCTTGGTTCTCACAGACGGGTTGCTGCACTGGAATCTGACCTGCTTCCCCGAGTACTTTGGCATCTCTTTCTGGCATCAAGTTGGCAATGGGGAACTGGACCCCATGGAAAATCCAGTGTGGATGGGGTCAGGTTTCCAGTGAATGAGCAGACCTGGCCTCATTAGTGACCCACATGAACCAGGAACTGTGCTTACTTTGAAGGGAGTCTTGGGCAGAGACGTGAGGTCAGCAGTGGAAATGTGTCTTCCAGATGCCACAGTGGCACATGACAATAAGGAAGAGAAGAGGGTCGGCAGGAGGAAGAGCCCAGTGTCTCAGCGGGCGGGCATCATCAGCCAGAGTCTTGAGGGCCATTCACTGGCACGCTGTGTGAGTGGGCAGCACCCACTCCCTGCACCACAGGGTGGGGCCATGCAGGGTCTGTCCTGGAGATCCTGGAGATGGGACAGGGCTCTGGCCCGAGGCCTCTGTGTTGTGTTAGCAACAGCTATGTCTTGGTGAGAGTGTTGGTGGACATGTGAGCAACCCACTCGACCTGCTCTTCCCTCACTCCGCAAGGCAGCTCACCATCTGTGCAGGTTGCCCTTGTTGGCGTGGGGCTCAGGGCCAGGAGCCAGCTCTGCAAAGAGCAACCAGATGCACAGGAGGAAGATGAGGTGGAACAGAGCTCGGGCCTCCTGGTTTGTAGTCTGGTGCTTCTTGGGGAGAGAAGTGCTCTGCTGGGCTCAGTGCTGAGCAGCGCTGGGACTTGGGCTGCACCTTCCTCCCTGAGCTTCAGTGCTGAAGCCATGACCTCTGGGATGTTGCTGTGAGGACATGAGATGGGTGTTGAGGGCTGTGTGGGACAAGTCAGGCCTGCATGGGCAGTCACAGGACTCACTGGGACACCTGCATGCTCAACCACTTGAACCAGTGTGGATGTACCAGCTGTGGGAGAGAGCCTCAGGGTTTTCTGCTCACAGGCAGACTCGGTGCCTCTTCCTCACAGACTGACTGGGAGAGGCCCTGCAGGGGCCTGGTGACCCAGCTCTGTGATCCTAGCTCAGTATTTGGATTCCCACAGTGTCTCCCAGCATGCTGGCACCATAGTGGGACTCTGTGCTCTTGAGTCTTCGCTGTCTGAAGGTTACACTTGGGACAGACCCGGGGTGTGTTGGCTGGAGTCAAAGAGCAGCTGATCCCTCCCCGTGTCTTGTCCCTGAAGGGCCCATGGGGAGGAGCCCATGGGGCTCTGTGATGTGTCCCCATGGAAACCCTCTCTGGGGATGTGAGTGAGCAGTGCCATGCTAACCTGACAGAAGTCCTTAAAGGCTGTCTGGCCTCCTCTCAGGTTAGCATAGGAGCTGTATCAATCCTAAGTTGTCATCATTGTGTGCATCTGTTCACATTTCTCTGATTTATCCTGCAGATGGGGAGCTGTTCTTGGGAAAAGAGTTCTCTCTCTGCAGAAATTTCATCTTTATCTTTCCTCCCATGTCCCCTGCTTTCCTCTGGGCACAGACGCTGCTGGACTGTGATTCTCCTGAACTTAGGGGTTCTGCACTTCTGAGGTGTTGACATCTAGCAACAGCTCCTCGGGAGAGATGCTCCCTTAGCCTGGGCTGCTTCATGGAGGAGGGGTCTTCTGGGTGGATGTGCCTGCTGGGGTGGCTGGCTTGCATGGGTGGTGGGTTCTCTGGTTCCTCTTTCTCCTGCTGCCACTGGCACAGAGGGTCCAGCTGCTTCCTCCACAGCACA
This sequence comes from Sciurus carolinensis, assembly GCF_902686445.1. Lineage (NCBI taxonomy): Eukaryota > Metazoa > Chordata > Mammalia > Rodentia > Sciuridae > Sciurus > Sciurus carolinensis. Next base: position 1,005,557 of record NW_025920119.1, read on the forward strand.
GTGCAGAGAAAACACTTCTTGGAGCTGGTGACAGTGCCTGCTGGTTCCCCCACCCCGGCCCCAGCCAGATGGAGGACTGTCAGGCATCTGGAGCCTCCCCGGGCACCGTGGGCCTAGCAGTGCAGCCTGTGCTGGGGAGGTCCCAGGTGATGGTTGGTCTTTCCCCTCTCCTTTCCTCTGCCATCCCCAGTGTGCAGGGGACAGCTGGGGGTTGGCGAGCTCCCTCTGGGGCCCTGGGGTGCTCTCCCAAATGCAGGAGGAGGGAAGGGGGATGGGATCAGGAGGGGTCAGTCCTCAGCCTTGTCCTGGTACCCAGGCTGATTTCTGCAGATGGCCAGGACATGGGGGGACAAGCCCTTGGCAGGTGGAGAAGAGCAGGGCAGTGTGCAGTAGTTGGCCTGTTCAGCGTCCATGGGCACTCGGGTTCCCCTCACCGTGTGACCATTACTAGGGAGGCTGCTGTGAATGCAGGTGACAGTGTCTGCTGGAGTCCCCACTGTGGTTCTTGTGGACGTAAGTTTGCTGGGTGACACTGTAGCTTTTTATCTTTTCAGGTTTGAGGAGCCCCCATGCCTTTGTCTGCAGGGACTGCATGATGCGGTTCCTGCCAGCACTCCCACTGCTTCTGCCCCTCCCCACCAGTGCCCCCCAGTGCGGCTGTTTCCTTTGTGTTTCCTAGAAATGGCCACCCTGATGGGTGAAGTGGCATTGGACTGATTTCATTTGGTGTTTCCATAATGATCAGCCATGTTAAGCATCGCTTCACGTGTGCCACACTTTTAAGGGCTGTAGATCTCCCTTCTTTCAGCAGGTCGGGGAGTGTGACTTTGTTAGTGTGCACAAAGTAGATGTGAGAAGCATGCCTGTCTCCTGGTGACCTGCTGGAGAGAATGTAGGCTTCTCTTCATTTCCTCCCTCCTCACCCATCCCCTTTACTTGCTGGGGAAGAGTGACACCTAGCCACCAAGTGCTGCCCATTGAACTTCTGGCCTTGTGCCTCTCTCAGGCCTACGGTCCCACCCTCTGCTCAGCTCATGCCTCAGCCCAGGAGGATGTGACCTTCATGGCCTCCCCCAGCTGTGCATGCTGCATCTTACTGCTGCCAGTCCAGGCTGGGTGGGGAGTGGTTGTGCAGGGAGAGGGCAGGGCACATCCAGCGTGTTCACACGAGGGTGAAGACAGAACCAGGGAGGGCTGTGCAAGCTGCCCAGGAAGCTCAAGAAAGTGGGGACAGAAGCAGCTGGGCAGGGCAAAGACAAGTTGGTTGGATAGTTGGTCCCTAGTGGATGCCATGAGGATGGGGAGTTGGAGGGAGTTGTGCCAAGGGCCACAGACATCATACCTGAGAATGCGGCCCAATCCAGTTCACTCACCATCAAGGTGGCTTCCCGTAAAGCATCACCAAACTCCAGTGCTCGGATCCACAACTGGAGATGTGGAGATCACACTCAGTGGAGGCCTTGGGGTAACCGGGACCTGTGATCAAGTGACCGCTGAGCCCTGTCACTTCAGGGCTCCGTCACCAGCCGGGGTCTCTGGCCACCATCCCAGCATCACTCAGCTGGAGAGGAGGCTGAAAAGAGATGCCCTGTGAGCATGTGAGAGCAGGCAACAAACACAGCAAGGCACAGTGACCTCAGTGGCTCACAGCTGTGTGTCCATTCAGAGGCCAGGCTCTGTTGCTGATTCCCTACCAGTGGTTTGCTTGTTGGTTTGAGATGGGGTCTCCCTACATTTCCCAGGCTGGTCTCCAACTCCTGGGCTCAGGCCATCCTCCTGTCTCAGCCTCTGGAGTAGCTGGAACTATGGGGCACCACGAGCTCAGCTTCCTCTTTAGATAAAGGGATCTTGCTGCTGTGTTGATTTTCTTGGATATTATAAGTGTGCAATTATAACATGTAAATTAAATAGTGTGACACCCAATAATGTCCTTTCCCTTTCAAGGTGCACACTCAGGGTGGTTGCAGGTGTGCTGCTCTGGGCCACAGGTGACTTGCAGGGCACGGTGACCAGTGGGGCCTGTGAGGAGGCATCCTCCTTCAGGAATATTCTGCTGTGCTCTGCTGCTCCAGGGCGGGCGAGTTGGGAGACACTGACTCTTACTGGTACAGACCTTTGCTTTGTGCTTCCTTATGTTTCTGCGCCTGTTTCCTGTCGACTCCATCCTCTTGTTTTAGTTTGCATGTAGCATGGTTATTTTCCCCGTGAGTTTTCTTAAACCTGCTTCTGCAAGGCTGTGGTTTTTGGTTCAAAGCGTGAATGCCACCACATCCCATGCCCCGCCCCCCATCTTGCCCTGAGCTTTGGTCTTGATGGCAGCACCTCCCTGTCCACTTGTGACCCTCTTAGAACTGAAGCAAGGGGCTCATCTCATGGAAGCTGTGAGGTCAAAGAAGACTCCACTGATGAACAGATGACCTGTTCCTGGCCTGCGTGGCTCAGATGCCAGGCTGTGCTCTGTGAATGATGCCCAGGCCCCTTGCTCTCCAGCTGCCCTCCCTCTCCATCAGCTCCATTTCTCTTTTAAATCACTTGGAAACTTACTTTTCCATCCCAAGCTCACCCCTCTTCTGTGTCGTCCTCTGATTCAGACTTATAAATGCCCTCCCGAAGACAAAAAGCAAAGCAAGAACAAAACCCAGCTGGTCCTGGACAACAGCCCTGGGTCAGGGAGGATGGGAGGTGAAGGCTGGTGTGCTCCTGAGGTTCCTTGGTTTTCTGGACCACGTTCCCAGGTCTCTTCTTGTTTTGGGGAGATGGCACTCTGGGTGAAGTTCCCTTGCATTTCCACATTGGAAACTGTATTTAAGCCTTCACATGTGATTATAGCTTAGCTAGACACACACATCTTCTTTGAAAAAGACTTCTGTGGTCAGAGATGACTCTTGGTTTCTAGCATCAGTGGCCCAGAGGAGGAGTTGGCACCAGAAGGCAAAGCCATCACTGCCCCTGGCAGGTTTGGGGCCTTCCCTTCTCTCCCTTCTCTCTGCTGAGCTTGGGGACAGCCTTCTCTGTTTCTGAGGTGTGTGCTGTGCTGTCCCTGGGTGGTCCCTCCAGCCTCTCCTTGGGGGTCCATTTGGAGGAAGCCTACCTGCCCAACCTGCCCTTGACCATGGTGGGGAGTAGGCCCTCTCTCTCCTGCCTGCTGGGTACTGGGTTCGTTCCCTTGGTTTGCCCTGTGGGCATTGCCCTTCCCACAGTGGAGTGGCAAGTCCTGAATGGGGATCCTCCATGAGCAGTCAGGATGTCACACTGTGGAAGGGCAGATGCCAGATGATGATCCATCCTGCCGCCAGCTATGTGCGCATGTCAGCAGCATGGAGGTTGGGGACCCAGCAGGGGGCTGAGGTGAGTGGAGGGTCCTGGAGTGTCAGATTTGGCCTGGCCTTGGTCTCTGGCAGGGATGTAAAGGAAACCGTGCTTGGTGTAGGGGTCCAGCTCAGGAGGTTAGGAGATTTGAGGAGTTATGACAAAGAGCAAGGCCTCGCATGTCCCTGCCCCAAGACTGCCTGAGCCATGCAGCTGGTGGTGATGTAGGGATCCCAAGCCCCAGAATCTCTTTCAACCTCTAGTTTGAAGTCAAGTGTGTGGAATGAGTTTATGTTGGCCATTTGTACTCAGCAGGGGACATGGCATGCTGTCTCTGGAGAGCCCTACGACTGACCCTTCCTACCTCCTATAGAAACTGCCACCTGCTTTGCCACTCCTCAAGATGACATCATATACCCACGGGGCTTTCTATGTACCCCTCATGCTGGAACCCAGGTCTGCCTTAGCCCCTCTTAGCTCCTAATTGCAGGAGGCCAGATGTGTCCTGTTGATCTCTCCTGCTGCACGTTCCTGCACACAGCAGCTGTTCCGTGGGCAGTTGAACTGTATGGACTGTTATGAGAGAATATAAAGCTGCTAAGGGTCTCCTCTGGGCTGGGGTTGCTACAGATGCTGAACTGGGCCTTGGCCAATGAGCCTAGAGAGCATCCTCACTCCAAGGTCTGCTTCGAAACTTGTGCTTGCCTTTGGTGTCTGGCCCTTTAAGAAGGGATGTTTTGGATATCCTGAAAGTATCTGAGGAACTTTGATGGATCCAGACCTGGAAAAAACTTGGATAATGATGGAATATTTGCATCATTCTGGACAATGTGTTGTAGATGTGTCTCTGTGAACTGGACTGGAGTGTGATGGCTGGCTCTCTACTACATTAATCTCTGCATGTTCACTGACAGCCTTGGGTTACAAGGGGCCGTTTGTCTGGGTATGGCAGAAGCCTAAGCCTGGCTGTACTCTGCCCATCTCAGAGCTGCCAGCCCACGTGCAAACCACAGTGCTGGCGCACAATTGCTGCCATCACCAAAGGCATACTCCAGTGACCCCCAGCAGCCTGTCCAGGCAGCTCAACCTTAGTGTTTCCTGTATAAAACCAACTCACATGCTCAAGCTTGGCTCTGGGCTTCACTTCCAGAATGTTCTGTGCCTTAGCAGTAATCTGCATGCAGCAGCTGCTGAGCCTCCATCAACCTGCTGTTCCACTGCAGCTCTTTAGAAAGTGTGGCAGTTTTGAGAGATTCAAGACAGGTCATCAGCGGATCGCCAGCTGCCATTGCCTGCAAGTTCACTGTCACAGTACCCACAGGTTCGGTTACTCGTGGCTGTCACCATTTTGAGACAATAGTCAGGACCTGCAGGAACTCCCACCCAACCTACACACCCCACCTCCAGGACCCCCAGCTGACCACACCCACACCCCGAGCTGCAGCTCCCCATTTGCCAACACATTTGGAAGTCAGTGTGGCCATCTTGAATTATCCTGGAAGCAGAAGCTCCCATATTTAGGAAGTGTGGCAGTTTTTCCAGCAGTCACCATCTGACATTCCTTGCCAGGTGTGACAGCCCAGAGCTCTAGGGCTCTGACCTTGGAGAATTCTGAACTGGCCTTCCCAGGGAGGTGCTCAGGATGCATCTGGTGCTCAGCAGCCAACTGATACCAGCCCCACGTCCTCCTCCAACAGTGCCATCTGGGTTCCACAGATTCGCTTAGCCAATGTTCCTTGGGCTGCCCTGTGTGGGCTTCTCTGTGTCAAGGGCCTCTGACTCTGCAGGGGAATATCTGAGGTTGTGAGTTAGAGTGAGTGCCCACTCTCCCTGCCTTTGTACTCTTCTTTGGGGACTGTCACCAGCTTGAACCTTGCTGGCTCTTGGACTGCTGATGTTGGCCTCTCAGCATGAAGATGTGGTCAGATTTCACAGGCCTCTCTGGCTACCCAATTGCTGGTTGCTGGACTGGCTTCAGCAGAGTTGGAGTGACCTGACACCAGTGCTCTGCTGGAGGCAGAGACCTGCATTAGATGGGGGTTAGGATGGGCAGCTTCAGAGTCCAGGCCCGAGGACGTGATCTTTCCACCAAGCCACAGAGAGAGAGCAGCCAACATGATGTGCTGGGTGCCATTCCCAGCCTTGGCTAGCACCCAGAGAAAGCACTGGTGTCGCTGTCATTACTTTACAGAGTGCCACAGGTTCCGCAACCCAGCAGCCCTTTCCTTTAGTTGTCTTGGAGCCCTTCCTGCCAAATTCACCTTCCCAGTTATAAACCCTGGGAGAGAGCCATCCTGTCTTACCAGGCTCTCCCAGTGTGTGGGCAGAGGTGGTGGCAGAGAGTCTTCACACGCTGCCTCCTGATCAGGAGCTGGCAGGCCATCTGGGGGAGGCATTTTCTGCACACACTGCAATGCTTGGGAATCCCGAGGGGAGGGGAGGTTCTGCCCCTCAGAACCCATGGACTAAAACTCCTCCCACAGGGACTGGCAGGGCCAGGGAGAGGTGCAGGCATGTGCCCAGCCTTGACCTTGTGCACACACTGGTGCCTGCCAGGAACTGAGGGTGAGCACCCACACACACAGAAGAAGTGGGCAACCTTTCCTGGTCGCAGGACACCGCACTCGCTGCTCTTGACCCTGGAGCTGCTGTTCTGCCACTGCCTAGGTTTGGTCTCCCATCTCCTAGGCAGCTTATGGCAAAGAGAACAACATCCTTAGATGTGGATTGGGGAGGAAGAAGAAAAAACAAAACAAAACCAAAAGCTCAGATGTGAGGCTCTCCACATGGTGCTGGAACTCAGAAATGTCTGCAGGATTTGGAAGGAGGCTTGACCATCAGACAGACGTGGAGCTACATTGTTTCAAAAGGTATCCCGAGTTCTTGGATGTAGTTATTCTACTGAACTTGGACAGGGTAGGAGCTCATCTAAGAGGCACTGCTGACGGCTGGGTAGAAAGGCAGTGGATGTCAGTGTTGGAGGGATCAGCCACTGGCCTCCATGCTGGCGGGGCTCTTCTGGGCTCAGCTGCCTGTCCCCTGGTGGCTCTCCTTGGGTGGGCCCAGCTGTCTGAGGGCTGGCGTCCTCTGTCACTCCCCTTTGCTGTTCTAGGTGGGGTCCTTCCTGCAGAGCATCCCCACCACAGGGCTGCACAGCCATGAGGAGGTGGCCCATCCCTACCCTGTACCAAGGTCTAGGTCTCCTGAGCAGGGTCAGGGCCCAGCACAGAGCGGGGTGCAGTGGGGGTGCAGCTGGGCTGAGGCCTCCCCTAGATTGCTGCCGTGCCTGGGCAAGGCAACCTGGGTGGACCTCCAGCCTGTGAGACTCCTGCCCAGTGGTTCCTGTGCTGCTGTGCGTGAGGTTCCCAGGGAGCATCTTGAGTCAGAATCCGGTGTCGTCTTGCATGGCACCTGTGGTCTGGGCCTGTGGGCTCTAGTCCTCCCTTGTCCCATCAGCTCCATAGGGGAGCCACAGTGGTCAGTGGCGTGTGACCTACAAATCAACAGTGAATCTCCCCAGATAGCCACAGGACATTGGCCCCCAGGGCAGGAATGGAAAGCCTGCAGTTAAGCCTGTGGTCTCCCACTGTCCACCGCCTGTGGTGCGGTTCCGTGGGAGGACGAACGGCTGCCTCTGTCTCCCAGGAACTGTGTGGCTGCTGACTCGGTGCCAGGGGCTCGCCCTTGACCAGAGGTGGGTGCCATAAATCAAGGTGGGCATCTGGGAGGTTCCTGAGCAGATGTGGACCCCACAGCCACAGGAGCTCCAGGGAGCCCTTGACCCCTCAGAGAGCATTGATGGGGGAGTCATGCTCCAGGTTCCACGAGTTGGGCTCCTTACCATTTTCCTTAGAATGACATGGGCACTGCTGCAGAGAAGGGTGTAGGTCTGTTGATGCGTATTGAAGAAGCAGTTTAACTCTGAGCAAAGTCACCAGGACCCTCCTTGCATGGTGGGCTCTGGTTTTATATACACTGTTCTTTCTCAACTGGGCTAATGGCTACTAGAGAATGCCTTCACTTACCATTCTTCCTGGTCATTTGCACCCTGCAGTGTTGAGGCGTGGGTCCTGCTCTTGGCAGGAGTCTGAGGCTGCTGCAGCCATGGCCTGCCAACTCTGGGTGCTCTCAGATGTGCCTGTGAGCCTGAGAGTTCAGGGGGTCACTCCATTTCTGCTCCCTGGCATGCTCTGGGCAGTTCTCAGCCTGAGGCCTGGCCACCTGCCCAGCTTCTTGGTGGTCTGTGGCTCAGAATGTGGGGCTGTCAGGAAGTGGTTCCTGCCACTCAGAAGAGAGCAATGGGCTGCTGGTCATCTGGTGCAGGTGGGGCACAGGGAAGGCCTCCTGGTGGGCGAGCAAGGGGATGGTTGAACTGAGGAGGGAGGCAGACCCTGGCCCTCTCCTTCCACCACACCCAGCTGCCCCCTGCCTCGGGTCCATGGCTGGGGCCAAGTTCAGGATTTGTGGCTAGCTCATGGTTCATGGGCTGCATCCCTAACACAGCAGATGGTGCCACCTGCCATTTCTTCAGAGCACCTTCCAGCCCACAATGGCAGAGGCTGCGTTGCCCCATCTGTCTTCCACCTGTAAGTAGGCTCCATTGTGGTGTCTGCTGAATAGGGTGGAAGGCCCTCTGAGAAACGCAGAGGCGAGTGAGCAAGCAGGAGCCTGTGTCTCAGGATGGCCGAGGAGGTGACGCTGGTCAGGCAGGTCTTTGCTCGCTAGCACCTAAGTGGAGCGTGGGCTTCCCACAGCTTGGCCTCAAGGAGTAACAAGCTAAGTGCTGTCCCGAGTGGCTGCTGAGCACGTGGTCTATCCAGGGACATCACCTGAAGGAAAGCTCCTTCTTCAGGATGTGGCCCAGAGATGCCACATTCTTGGTCACCAGATGTGGTGTCTCCAATCTAAGCCAGTTTCTGTAAGTACAAATCCAGTGAAAGAGTCAGTCTATTTATGTTAATGATCACCAACAGGAGGGCCCAAATGATTTTTAGAAGTATATTTTTATAAAATTGAAGAGTAGATTTAAAAATATTTAACTACTTTCATCAAAATTGGATCTTGCTTTGGTTCAAAGCTTCATTTTTGTAGAAAGTTCCTCTTGTGAGAAGGATGTATGGACAGAATGTCCACAGCAGAATGTGGGTGAAAAGCTGGGAGGGCCCCAGGCATTTGCCAGCACCCAGGCAATCACACCAGGTGAGACTGGGAGGCAGGATGGCATCTTGGCTTCTGTGGATGCCCTGTAGTGGACAGTCCATCTACTGGCAGCCAGTGAGGAACAACCTGACAGGTGCTAGAGGACACAGGCAGGTCCCAGTCACTGTGCCTTTGCTGCCATAGGCCCACGTGGCTGTAGGCCACACACACAGGAGCCGTGGTTGCCTTCTAGGACATGGTTACTGCTTTAAGTTGCCACATGTAATGATCACTTGTATTCCACAGTCACGGTTACTCATCTTGGCCACAGACAAAGGAAGAACCAAGATTTTCAAATCTTTTGAATTCTATTGAAAAAAAGTGCTTCAGTTCATATCAAGAAGTGGTTGAGAGAAAGTCATAGGGAAACAGCACAAAGAAAACACCTTAGGCTTCCTGTTTTCTGGCGTTCTTCAGTGAAATACCCTCGAGCACTTTACAGGGAAGGAGGAGATGGAGTTGGGTGTGCGTGTGCACACTCAGGGAGAAGAGAGGCTGAGAGGCGAGGAGGCTGGCTTGACACTGGCAGGGGTTGCCGCTGCTTGCCACATCAGACATGCTCAGTGAGAAGGGGAGGAGGTCTACCTCTGGGGGTGGAGGCAGGCAACGCAGACTGTAGGGTCTGGATGTGGGCTGCAATCCTCAGCAGGTGGAGTGTGTCAATGGAGTTCAAATGGACCTCCACTCATGTGACCCAAGAATCTAGAATATAGGAAATTAACATTAATTTTTACCAATTCAGTGACACCCCCAGCATACCTAACCAAGGCAATGTAAAACTTTAAAAAAAAAGCCATTGAAAATGCGCTTAAAATAAAAACACTTAAACATATGAGAAAATGATGCGTCATGAGTGAACACCAGCAGACAGCACCTGGGGCCCTTGGGAACTCAGGAGGGTGGAGCAACAATCTAGGAAACACTGTAAGTTAGAGAGATTGGAGAAAATATTTTAAAAGAGAATGGAAATTATAAGAAAAGGTGACACTATGAGGAAAGAACAAGCAGCTTATGCGGTCATGCAATAATTCATTGGCGTATAATGATGGTGATGGATGGCAAGTTGAATATTTTTAAAAATCCACAAGTTTGCTACTGAAGGAGGGAAGGGGAAGGGAGGAGAAAAGGAAAGTCAGAGAAGAGTGCAAGAAACAGAGAACAGAAATGTTCTTCTCTATAGAACACTGTCAACTACCAAATGTAGAAGGAAAAATAAAATTGGAAAGACCACCATTTTATACCAATCTAATCATTTATGGAAAAAGATCATCAATGGATACCACTAGATGAAAGGTTTGAGGAGCAGGATATTTTGACCTGAAAGTAACAAATGACTTACTAAGTGCAATGGGAAAATCATCTTTATGACATTGGAGAGATTGACATATACCACCTCATAAATGATCCTACTGGGTATCATCAAAAATACAACACACTGACATTAGGAGCTCCTGTGTGATGTGATGGGAAGGAACCAGCACCACATATGCATTCTCTCTGCCCAAAAGGGCTTTCGGTAAACCTAGGCAAGAAACAGACTTGCAAATCTGAAATGAGGGCATTCTTAAGACAACAAGTTTATGCTGTTTGTGAAAAACTAAAAGTATTTGAGATTAAAATAGATAAAAGATGTGCATGTTACTAAAACAATGGGTGAGCCTTGAATGGATCCTAGATTGAAAAAAATAAGTCCAAGAACTTATTTTGTTATGAGCTATGTGTTAGATGATGCTACTGAATCATTGTGAAGTTTCTTGGGTGTGATAATGGTACTGTGGTTATATAGGAGAATGTTCTAATACACAGGAGACACATACTGAAATTTTGCAGGTGAAGGGGGTGGGGATATAGCTCAGTTGGTAGAGTGCTTATCTCACATGCATAAGCCCTGGGTACAATCCCCAACATCACACACACACACACACACACACACACACACATACAAAGTGAAATATTTGCAGGTGAAATGCTATGATATGTAAATTTTACTTCAAATTATTGTCAAAAATGTGTGTATATATAATACATAAAAACTGAAGCCCAATGTATATTTACAAGGAGTTACTGAGGGAAAGATAAAGAGGATGTTGGACAGGAAAAGTTTGAAAACACAGTTGCTAAGAGCTCTCCAGTCATGAATCCTCACAGAAACTTACCAAGCCTTAATGAGACCTGTAAAAATAAGCACACACCCACATGTGTCATATTAAAAGTACCAGAATACCAAAGGGAATGAGAAAAATCTGAGCAAAAAGGTCGATTACCTACAAACAACAATGACTTACATAACAGACTTCAGTAGCAAAAATAAAGACTGTAAAACAATGAAATAACATTTTCAGAGCACCGAGAAAAAGTAAGTGTCAACTTGGAATTTCCTAGCTAACATATCATTAAAAGTAAGGAAAGAGTGAAGACATATTTGGGCAAAGACAAAAGGAGTTAACCATCTTAGACCTTCACTGAATGAACTATGACAGGGCTTATTTCAGGAAGAAGGAAACTCAGAAGGAAAGCCTACAATAGGAACAATGGTGAGAAAAGAAACTCCATACACTTCAGTAAACATTAATGATAACAGATAATAAAAATAACAGAAATAATTACAACAGCAACTCATCCTGACTGAAAATTTTAAAATAACTTCTAAAACCCTAAAAACATAATATACATTTTCCACATTAGAAAAGAGAGGAAAAAATACTTATTAGTTAATCTCTAGAAAGTGCTGATGGAAAAGAGTGTGGCAGTCCTTTGAAAAATTTGCCATTACCATGAGAGGGAACTAAAGTGACACTTCTCTAAAGAAGAAACACAAATGGCCAACAAATATGAAAAATGTTCAACATCTCTAGCAACCAGGGAAATGCAAATCAAAACTACTCTAAGAGTTCATCTCACTCCCATCAGAATGGCAGTCATCAAGAATACATACAATAACTGGACCCAGTGGCACACACCTGTAATGCCAGAGACTCAGGAAGCTGAGGCAGGGGAATCCAGAGTTCAAAGCCAGCCTCAGTAAAAGTGAGGCTCTAAGCAATTCAGTGAGACCCTGTCTCTAAGTAAAATACAAAATAGGGCTGGGAATGTGGCTCCATAACTGAATGTCCCTGAGTTCAATCCCCAGTACCCTAAAATCAAACAAACAAACAAAAAGAAACAAATAATAATAATAGATGCTGGTGGTAATATGGGAGGAAAGGTACACTCACATTGTTGGGAAAACTGAAAATTAGTGTAAACCTCTGGAAAGTAGGATGGAATTCCTCAATAAAACTAGGAATGGAACTACCATATGATCAAGCTATCCCACTCCTCAGCATACATCCAAAAGAACTAAAATCAGCCTACTACAGTAATATAGTAATATAGTCAGTTCAATGTTTATAATAGCACAATCACAATAGCCAAATTATGGAACCAGCTCAGCTGCCCATCAATGGATTAATGGATTAAGAAAATGTGGTAAATATACACAATGGAGTTTTACTCAGTCATAAAGAAGAATGAAATAATGGTATTTGCTGGTAAGTGGATGGAACTGGAGAATATCATGCTAAGTGAAATAAATCAGACTCAGAAAATAAAAGGTCAAATATTTTCTCTCATCTGTGGAAGCAAAGCAAAGGAAAAAGGAGGGAGAGGAGGAGTTTGGGTAACATAAAGATACAGGAAAGGTCAGTGGAGTAGAGGAAGGAGATCAAGAGGAAGAGAGGAAGGACTGGAAAGGGAAGGAAATGCAGAAGGAATTTAACAAAATCACTCAATGTGTAGATTAAATATGCCACAGTGAATTCCACCTTTATGTATATGTATCAAGCACTAATCAAAAATTAATAAATAGGCACAAGTCTGTGATACCAGCAGCTCCAAAAGCTGAGGTAGGTAGATTATGAGTTCAAAGCCAGCTCAGCAAAAGCAAAGTTCTAAGCAACTCAGTGAGACCCTGTCTCTAAATAAGATACAGAATAGAACTGGGGATGTGGCTCAGTGGCTAAGTGTCCCTAAGTTCAATACCCAGTACCACCCAAAAATAAATAAATAAACAAATGAGTAAAAGGAAGATCAGTAGTCAAAGAAGGAGAAGAGGTGGAGGGAGGATGGAAGGGAATGTGGAAACCAGGGACTGAAATGTAGTAAATCAAATCCCATGCTTTTTTGATTTTGTCAAAATGAACACAACCTCCTGGGTAGGGTATTGCATGCCTGTAATCCAAGAAGTTCCAGAGGCTGTGGCAGGAGGATCAAAAGTTCAAAGCAAGCCTCAGCAATGGCAAGGTGCTAAACCAACTCAATGAGACCCTGTCTCTAAATAAAATACAAAATAGTGCTGGGGATGTGGCTCAGTAGCTGAGTACCCCTCAGTTCAATCCCAAGTAGCCCCCTCAAAAGAATAAACCCAACTGCTATGTATAATTATAATGCTCTAATAAAAAATGTTTATAAAAAAGTTTACCATTATCATCTAACACTGCTAGGTGTCTAGTCTCAAAGGTTTGAAAATTGGGACTCATAAATACGCACACAGAGATGTTCATAGCAGCATGATTTGTGACAGCCAGAAGACGGAACAACACCTGTCTATCAATACATGAGTGGATAAACAAAATGTCGTATATCCATACAATGGAATACTATTTCTGCCACAAAAGGGAATAGAATAATTGATATTTGCCACAATGTGAATGAACTTCAAACACATTATGCTAAGGGAAAGAAGTCAGACACACAAGGTCATGTAATATATTATACAATTCCATTTATGTGAAGCATCACAGACTGCTGGCTGCCAGGAGCTAAGGTCAGGAGGAGGGATGGACTGGCAAGGCCCAGTGGAGAAGAAGAAAATGTCTCAGAACTAGACAGAGGTAGCCGTTACACAACAGGAAGAATGTACTAAATGCCACACATGTGTTCCTTTTAAAATGGCCAATTCAAAAGAAAAAAAAAGGAGGAAGGAAATAAAGAAAAAGTGTGTCAAAATGGAAGTAAAAGATGTAACAGGACAAATAAATTCAAATATATAAGTAATTATAAGACAAATGAAATTTTTATTGGATATTCACTTTGACATAATTGTAAAAGCATGGAATGTAATCTGCTCTAATTCAGCCCCTACTATTTCCCCTCTCCCTCCCTTTCTCCCTCCCTCATTCCTTTCTTTCTATTCTACTGATATTTCTGATATTTACTTACAGTTTTTTTTAATTGTGTCATGTGGATGAACAAGATGGTGAGATATGCTCTGGTGTACTCATATATATACACAGGGAACTTAGATCAGATTCATTTCACTGTTCTGCCCTTATCCTGTCCCTCCTCCCTCCTCCTCAATCCCCTTCCTCTACTCCACTGATCTTTCTTCTATTTTGATGGAATTCACACACACACACACACACACACACACACACACACACACATTACTTTTTTTTTTCTTTCTTTTTCTCTTTTTCCCTTTCTTTCTTTCACTTTGGACTACCTTTTGCATACCAGAGAGAACATCAGAACTTTGCCTTTCAGAGTCTGGCTTATTTCACTCAGCATGTAAATCTCTAGTTCCATCCATTTACCAGCAAATGCCATTATTTCATTCTTCTTTGTGGCTATTATCCCATTGTGTATATATAGCACATTTTCTTTATCTGTTCTTCTGTTGAAGGGTACCTTGGCAGGCTTCATAGCTTGGATCCTGTGAATTATGCTGCTATAAACATCAATTAATCTTGCAATTGAGAGACTGAGATGCTCAAATCAGTCTTTTTGCTCCTAATTAGTTGTGTGCTGTTTCAAGAGATCCATGACACAAAAGCATAGAAGCAAAGCCTGGGAAAGAAATACACCACAAATGCACAAGCCACTTAAAAGCAAATGTAGCTGAATATTAAATTATTTAGGTTTAAATATTCAGAAAAAATATTTTGGAATTAAACATTATTATTGATAATTCTAGTGATTACAGAATAACAAAAGGAAAAATTCAATAGAAAATTCTAGCCACCACGAACCTCCATGCTCCTAACAGCAGAATCTTAAAACATTTAATGAAATTTAGAATGAAAGTGTCTAATCCTTGAGTATGATAGGAAATTTTAGTGTGTCTTTGTCAGCAACTAATAGATCAAGTAGGAAAAGACATGAATACAAATAAAGATGATGCTTTAATGTCTATTTTAAGGTTAGCTTTCTCCCTGCACATTATTATACAGGGTAATGCATTTTGATGGAAAGTCAATAAAAATGCTTAGGAGTTTTGTTTTTTTTTTTTTAAAGAATAAAGACATAAGAATAAAGAATGAAAATAAGCTTGATCCAATACACCTGACTGTTAAATAATACATATTCTTGACAAGAACACATAGCATACTTATGAAAGGTGGTCATATAGCAACCCACAAATCATATTTCAAAAAATTTCCAACTGCATGTTTGATTGCAAAGAAATTTTAAAAAATTTGGCAATAAAGACAGAGATCCTCTACATTGCCCCCCAAAGAACCTACATATCAAGTAAATGTTAAGAAGTAAATAGTAGAAACTGGAAAAAATTTTGAAATGGTGGGCATTAAAAACACAACTTATAAACTCCTGTGGGAGGCATTTGAGGTAGTACATGGGAACACACAGCCCAGAGATGCCTGTTATTGTAGAGAGTGAAAAGTGAGGAGCAAGGCTTCTCACTCCAAAGGACAGCAGAGCAAACCAAGAGAACAGAAAGGAAGGAAAACTAAATGCAAGATAAAAAGTTAATCTAATAATAAATAGATCCAGCAATCCTCAGAACTTGTTGTTTGAAGAGACTAATAAAGAACAAAGCTTTGACAAAATTGATTATGAGAAAAGGAAATTATAGTTAACAATGTGAAGAGTATAAGGGAAGAATAGAAGCAAACATTAAAAGTAGAATGTCTTTAGTAAGAAAAGAAGAGTAGGAATGAGATTAAAATGATACACTTGAAAATCGACAGACTGGACTCTTTTCTAGAAGGATCACACAGTCAAATCAAGAACATACAGAAAACCTGAAACTATCTGTACTCATTTTCAAAAAGCATTGCTGGGCCTGGTGGCACACACTTGTGGTTCCAGCTACCCAGGAGGAGGCTGCTGTGGGTGCATCAACTGAGCCCATGACTTTGAGATCAGCCTGGGCAACACAGTGAGACCTTTTCTCAAAAAAATTAAACAAAACAAAAGAAATCTGTACTCGTTTAAAAAGAATCATTAATTTAAAATTCACCCCATTTCCCACACTAACACTTGCAATATACACACAAATAGTCTTACTGATATGTTTCACCAAGGAGAGGAAAGTTCCCCAATTTTCATTCTGCATGTAATGCATGTAGATGCTGGAGCCCAGCAGCACCGGGATACCTGCACACAGGGGAGGCAAGGTTCAGCTTCTTTGGACATTAGTTTTCTGACAGTCGTGAGAACCAAATGAATTAATATATCAAATACACGCAGAGAATAGTGCTCCACTCATGTAATTGCTACATGTCTGCTGAGGAAATTCTAGTATAATCTCAACCCTCAAAACCTAACATTTGTATACCTAAGTATAAAATATAAAATAAAACCATAGACAACTGCACCAACCATGAGTCTGGAGAAAATCAAGACCAAGGAGCAGAGTAGGAATATTTTAACAAAGAGCTGAGGGGGGAAGTTCCATAGTGGAGCTCTTTCTTGGCATGTGTGGGGCCCTGAGGCTGATCACCAGTACCATAAAATAAATAAATAAGTAAACAAACAAAGATAACAGTATAAAATCTAATCATATAATTGACACCACAATTTGGAGATTTTAAAATGTGAAATAATCTCCAAAGATGCAGAAAATAAATACCTGCGTATGTTTCTAAAAGAAACAAACAAAAAAAAAGCTAGCAAGCTCAAAGGAGGTGAAGTCTTTTTCTTCCTTGAGATAGATAGATAGATGATAGATAGATAGATAGATAGATAGATAGATAGATAGATAGATAATAGATAGAGACAGAGATATAGATATAGATATGTTCAAATATACATATTTGAAACCTACAGAATATTGTCTACAAAACAGAGACACTACAAACACCCCCACTAGAGGAGATAACAAGATAAACATGCCAGCACCCAGGATGCTTCATGTTATACAGGAATACCCTTGAGGCAGTGCAAAAAGACAAGCAATCCTGACAGCCTTGAGGTCAGAATTCAGCTTTTTCAACAGAGAATCAGATAAACAAGCCAGGGACCAGTGTAGACCAGAGAAGATTGATATCAACAGGAAATTGACAAATTGAGTCTCCTCTTCCCTTGAGCAGGCAGACCATTTTTCAGACACTGTAAGGACCATAATACCTAGTGATCCTGGGCCATTGAGACTCACCCTATCTCCACCCTGAGCACTATGGAGGTGTCCTCTTGGGCAACTGTGTGGTGCTATTTCTCCTGCATTCCCAGCAGAGACTCTGCACAACCCCTTGCATCTAAGTAGCCCTCAGGAATGCTTGGGAAGCTGTAAGCCTTTCTGAGTAGCATTCCTGAAGGTAAGCTGATGGAAATGTCTTTAAAAAAAACATTTCAGTTTTCCACAGAAGAAAAGATTATTTTTCATTTCAATTTACTGTTTCCATTTCTCTTTGGCTTTCTATGGAGTCCCAACCAAACCCCTCAAGGGTAAGACAAGGGACAGAGCTGTGATTAGACTTGGGGACTCTGATAGGTCACTTGGGGGAGCTGGTATGACCTATGGTGCTAGCAATGAGGAAACTAAGTACTGGAGAGCTGAAGGAAGTCTCCCAGTGTCTGCTGGGTGGTCAGTCTGGTGGATAGGAGGGGTCCAGGACTCTGTAGGGGCTTCTTCCACCTCCCTCAACTTTAATCCACAGTCATTTTAAAAATTGAG
This sequence comes from Sciurus carolinensis, assembly GCF_902686445.1. Taxonomy (NCBI): domain Eukaryota; kingdom Metazoa; phylum Chordata; class Mammalia; order Rodentia; family Sciuridae; genus Sciurus; species Sciurus carolinensis. Next base: position 1,022,961 of record NW_025920119.1, read on the forward strand.
TCATGTAGAAAATGAGACCTTGTTAGGGGTTAGACCACAGAGCAGTCACTGTAGCCTTAACCATCACTTGGAACTTTAACAGAGTTCAGTTTGATACCCTGCATTGCCAGTTCTCCAACTGTTGACTTTTGACATATAAAAGGAATCTTTTTTTTTTAATTCTCTCTTTCTTTGATCTTAAGGATATGGAAAACCTGACTCTAACTGCCTGGTCTGATATTTCCTGTGAGAAAACTCACTGCTTGGATACTGTGAAAACAATCTGCCTTAACAATTCAACCCAAATAAATGATCTTCCTGAAACTACTGAAAATCCCTAATTTTGAATTGGGCTGCATACCCAAATCTCTCATCTGGGCCCTTGATGACAAGGTTGACATAGAGACAACCAGATGAGGACATTGAGATCAGGGACCACTGATGGCCCTGCATACTCCTGGAAAAACCATCAGTCCAGGCCATTGAACTAAAGAGAACACACACTGTACTCAGCCTCCTACACCATTGTTCTTCAGGAGTGATGATTTCTCAGCATAACTCTCTTTCTGTGTGGGTCCCTCTTGACAAGCCTTGGTACACACCCTTGACAAGAAGTACGCAGATCCATAGCAAGATCCAAAACCATGCCCAACATTTCTCCTTCCTGTGTATCCATTCCATGAGTCAGACAGGCTTCTGGAACATTCCAGGAACAGAGAAGAAATTTACCCTAGTCTCCAATTCAGAAAGTTCCTTCAAGAACACACAGTTTTCAAAACAAAATTGTACTAGGTATGACCTTCCCTCATATTGTTCTTCCATTCTTCCAATTTGGCTCAAGGCCTCAGCATACAACTGTTATTTAATGAATGCTGTCTCTGGAAACCAAGGAGTACTCAGAGCACACCTGAGATGCAGCACATTCAGCTGGAAGGTTAGAAAGCCAATCCAGATTGTTGAATCTAAGCCAGCGATCCTGGACATGGTGGGGGTAGGGCAAGGGGTAGAGCTTCCCCCAAGGCCCTCTGGGCAGGAGGCAAAGCGAGACAGAGGAGTTCAGGTTGCAGATCTTTAGCTCAATTCATTTTCATGCATCCCAGTTTGGATGTTAGACATTTTGGGTGCATTTTCTTTAATGCATTAGGACAGGTCATTTGCTCTTCCCTGAGGCAGATACAATCCAGCAGGATTTTGTGGTCCTCCCAACCCATATCTCTCTCTGGGGCTGAAGTTTCCTGGGTGTGACTGAGTTCAGCTCTACAAGGTGCCAGAGAAAGGAGTTGCTCAACAGACAGTGAGCACATTTGGTGAGGTGGTGTCATACCTGAGGGAAAATACCTTCTTTAGGGAAAAGTGGTCATCTATGGAGCACATCCCTAGGATGGGGTCAAGTTCATGGAGGAACCATTCTTCCACCTCAGTCAGGCAGTTCACCAAGCACAGTGGTGTGAGACCATTGGTTCCCTTCATCTTGGTCTCACTGCCCCTCTGCCCATTAGCATGGGCTGCCAGACTCCACAATGTCCACCCACCATGAGATGTTGGATGAGCCCAAGGATCAGGGCCACTGACGGAGATGTGACCCATGCCACACAGGTCCCTGGTGCATCCAGGACCCAGACTGCACACTCAGCCAGCAGGACAACTGTGGCTGCCTCTGACTGGGGCTCCTGGAAAACCTGGCCTCCCTCCCCCATGAAGTAAGGAATGGGGATGTCTGTACCAGGGACAAAGATCCCCAGTCCTGCCTTCCTGAGATTCATATGAGTGCCTGAGGTGGAAAGGAGTGCCTCCACAAAGTTGGCCCTGTCCCAAGTAGTCAAAAGTTGTCCTTGAAGTTATGGAAGGGAAGATTCTGACAGGGTGCCCAAAAGACAGTAGGTGAGAGTTGCTGCCAGTCACCACCTGGACTGGAAAGATGCATGGATACATTTGCTTGGCTACCAGGAGGAACCACATTGGAGTACTGGTTCTGCCCTTTACTGTCCTGATAAAGACCAATGAAGATACTCAGGGAAGAAAGCCACACCAAGGACAGAGGCCAACTTTTTCCTAGTCCCATTCAACATTCAACCCATCTAAATACTATTTGGTTAAACAGGCCAAAGGGGAATGTAAAACAACTTCAAGGATGAAGTCTTTTCATTTCCAACTCATGAAACATTCCTCTACATCAACACTCAATAAAGAACAGGACACATCCTCTTTGAAGCAGCACCATGTGGGTCCCGTAGCCATCCAGAAAGAGGAGAGTGTCAGACCCTTTGCTCTCAGGAAGGTCAAGATGTACGCACTTGTACACTTATTTTTTTGAAGCTCATGACTTTCCCCAAGTGACCTTGAGCAACTGTGCACCTACTCTGGCCTTCAACTTCCTTTTTTTTGTGACATTCCAGGGATTCTAAATATACTACAGTTTTGCCCTTACAATAGTAATTGTTTATCTGGAAAACACCTGCTTTCTCAAGTGCTTGTAAAGCACATTTCTAAATTTAATTCTCACAAATGTCCTGTGTGGCAAACAGCACAGGGATGTGCTGATGCTGTTCTTACAGATGAGGACACAGAGGTTTCTGTTCATGATGGTATGATGAAATTTTAAGAAAAAAATTTAAAAATACAGTGAAATGGTTCACAAAGCTTATTTCACTTTTTTAAACTTTGACCCTTTATTTCAAGATTATGTCTATTCCAACTTTTTAAAATTTTATGAAATTGTCTTAATGTCTTTAATTTACCAGCAAATAATAGCCTGAATTATATCTGATGTACCATGAAAATAATGGGGATCAAGCTTCAGGGACCCTCCTTTCCAAGACAATTGGAAACTGTGTTCATATGGTTTCATATTTTTGGAAAATTTGCAAAATTCTATATTCTTTTTCTTAAAGAGGCCACTCTGATTGCATGAGTTTCAGGCCTACAAGGTCTGAATCTGCCTCCGAACCTGACCTTATTCCTCTGACAATTTTTAAATTAACTTATTCAAGAGGGTGAACAGCCTCTTGCCCATATGAGGATTCCCAGCTGCTCAGCACAGATAGCTCATGGGTGGAAGCCCTGTGGGTCAAAGGATCATCAAAGAGCTGGGACACAACGGGAACCCAACCATTCAAGGTGGAAATTAGTGCTGAAACTCCATGAGCCGTAAAGCAGGGGAACACAAGCCACACAAAAAAGGAGGCTACTTTCTGCGCATCTGAAAAATACATGCACGCTGTCGATTCTCTGACACTCGCTGGCTCCTTGGAGGTCACAGATGCTCCTGTGTAACCAAGGAAGGAGCTACCATAACCACACTTGTCTCTGCATCTGGTGTTCCTGAGGTTTTCTGGAGCCATCCTGTGTTTTACTCCATCACTTCACCCAGATTCCAGCACTTCATACACTCTGACCTTGTTATGATCTTCACTCAGCGCTAAGAGAGAGAGTCCATGAAAAATTCATTTCCTCTATCTGTTCCATGCATTTTCTGTTTTTACCTTGTTTTGAAAACTGTGAAACCACAAGGAAAACTCAAGAAACAATTTATATACAAACACAAATGCGGCCCTCACTTAAATGACAGTTGATATCTGCCTCGTTCATTGTCTCTCAGCACACACACCCCTGGTTTTTGCGTTTGGCATTATGTTCTGCTGAATCACTTGAAAGCAAATTGCAAAATCATGACACACTGTCCCTGAATCCCTCAGCCCACCTCCCCAAAGATTGAGAAAGTTCTCCTGTAAAATCTATGTGGGCTTTATTTGTATGACAACACTTTTCAAAACCATGATCCTTGTCTAAGCTCTCCAAGATCCCTGCATCTGGGGCATATGCCATTTTGGAGTTATTCTCTTCAAAAAGAAGAAGAAGAAATCTGTTGTAATGTCTTTGTTGAATATTAAGTTGGTCAGATCTGCTTTTGTTTTGTATGTAGTGGATACTTTGAACTTCTCTTATTTTGATACACTCGTGGGGAGCACTGACTTTTAAGGACCTCTGATCATCCATGTCCAGTCTAGAAAGCAACTTGAGGTTTGTTGGAGAGCTTGGCAGGGGACCAGGGGAGGCTCTGGGTTTTAGAAGTCTGTGGAATGGATGGATCATCTTGGCAGCTCCAGGACTGGCTCCTAGGCACCTCTCAAAATGCCATTGTAAGTTCATTTTTCCTCCAAACAGCAGATTCTGAAATGTGAAGAGTGTCACTGTTTTGTGAGGAGGTGGACCTGAAAAAATGAAGTGACTCTGAGCCTTGGAGCACAGCCTCCAGGCCTCCAATGGGGGCAGAGTACGGGATCTGTTTCCAAACCTCATGTTTTCAAGGCCCTTTGTTGTTCTTTCTTTCCATCTCAAAGAATTCATATTTGGAGGAAGAGAGGCTCAATCAAGTGACTCAGGGGTCAAAGGATTCACATCATCACTTATAGGAATGCCAGCCTCCTCTCGAAGACTCTCCATTTGGCCTGCCCCTTCACAGAAGCCAACAAAGTCCTGGACCAGAGGCAGAAGCAGTGAGACCAGATAGAGGATCACACTTTAGTGTCCCAGGCATGGGCAGCTCACTTTGCCAGCCCACATGACAGTAGAATGCATGTATACATTTTGATAGATCATACATAAGTGGAGTATAACTTCTCATTTTTCTGATTATACATATTGCAGGATCACATCAGTCATGCAGTCACATGTATACATGAGGTAATAATGTCTGTTCCAGTCTACTATCCTTCCTTCTCTCACACCCCCTTCCCTTCTTTATACAAGGGTGTTTTGATTAACCAAGCAAAGGGGCTAGTATTTATTAAAGTGACTATTGTGCCTATTGTGAGCCAAAAGCTTAATATATATTATATTATATTTATCTCCCCCACACCCAGCCCCACTTCTCACCCTGTGCTGGGATAGAACCCAGAGCCTCGTGTATGTTCAGCAGTCTACACACCCAGCTACCATCCCACACTTTAGATGAAGAAACAAATATGCAAGGGTACTTAAAAACAAAATGCCCAAGGCCACCCACATGGCAGAATTGGGATTCAAACCCAAGTCTTTTCCATTCTATATCCGAGGCCCTCTCAACTTCACCATGCCAAGAATTACTGAACATCTTAAAGATGGTGAGCTGAGTTTTGAAGTCTAGCAATACAATAAGAGGCAATGTTTCCCAAAGAGCAGTTCCCAACAACTTGACTTAACAAAGCTTTGCTTAATTGAACTGAAGTTCAAGTAACTCAAAACTCTGCAGAACAGAATCCACTCTTTCACCGAAGATTTGAAAGGCACTGTGGGAACTCATCATACCCCAGTCCATCATTACAGACAGGTGGCAGACAGTGGATCCATTATTGTTGGCACTGCCTGCTCACAGACCCCAACCAGCACAAATCCAGACTCCCCAGAGAATCTGAAGATGGCAGATCTCTGTTCTTTGCTGCTGTCCTCCAGACCTTGGCTGCAAACATCTCACCCTACCTGAGCAAAGGACCCTAATCCTTAATGTTCTACCGCCTTGAGCTGCCAGGGATCCTTATGCTCCCCTTCACCTTCAAACCCTTCAGTGGGGCTCCCAATTCTGTGTGTCCTCATCCATCCTGCTCCTCAGCACACACCTGTAACCTCCTGTTCCCAGGACCCTACTCAATGTGCTTTCTCCAAAGCCACACAGGATTGCCCAACCCACACCTGTCATCCATCAAAGTGACCTTCCTAACCTCTCCTAAGGGTCCAAAGCTGCCATATTCCTGTCTCTTGGGGCCTCTGCTGAGCTGGACTCTCAACTCCCCAGTCCTCTTCCAGCTCTGACCACTACTGTTCCTTGTCCCATATCAAGCACATGGGTCTCCCACTGCAGGACTTTAGCCATGGCATCTTGATCAGCGACTCTTGGCAATGTCTGCCCCTCAAGTACTTCATCTATAAGCACAAGCCAGCACCTCCCCAAGCTGCTTCTCTCCCAGCATCTGAACTGAGATTCCCTGGGACCTGTGGAAACAAAAGCTCCCCTGAAAGTGTCCAGAGACAAGCCCATTGTCTTCTTCCTGATCCAACCAGGGTCTCACCTTCCCAGTTCCCCCCACCTTCTGTGTGTGCAGCCCTGTCCTCTAGACCCACAGCCTTCCTTGCATCCCATACAATCCTGTGGCTTCTGAGATCCCTGCCTCCTCAGTCCTCTGGCAGTAAGGTCAGAGCCCACCTGTCTTCTAGGCTGAGGTCCTGCTGCCAGTCTTCAGCTCCCAAATTAATATTTCTGAAGCATGGCTCTATCAGGTAAAAAAACAACCACAGTTTAACCAAAAATGTAGTGACCTGTCTATTTCTGTTGCTTACAATACAAAACGTGGCTCTGAAGACACCTGACTGATCTGCCAATCCTTTCTCCTGGTCCTAATACACACACACACACACACACACACACACACACACACACACACACATGCACACATGCTCCAAATCCTTGCTATGTTTCCCAGGAGGCCTTCATCTCCAGGCAGGACCTGAAGATAGCAGAGAAGGAGGCTTCTCGAGCCAGGCTGCCTGTATGAACTCACCCTTGTTGAACATTCTGCACCTCAGTTTCCCCACCTCTTCAATAGGTCCAACAACTAAATAAGATACTACATCTAAAGCTTATTTAATGGAACCTGTAATGTAATGAGTACTCAATAGAACCAAGAGTTTAACAATCCCTGAAGCAATCCAGACTCTGTGTCTGGTGCTCTGCCATGTCCCAGTCACTTGCCTCCCCCCACCCCAATCCTGTGGCATGCATTGGTATAGATGTCTTAGACTCTTATGGACTCCCCAACACCATTTAAATAAACAAGGGGCACTCTATAAATTCTTAGTTGAGTTGAACAAAATTAAATATCATGTGTTTAGCCTGAGACCAAAAGTTATTTATTCTGTCAGGAGAGAACCCCAATTCTGAGGGCCCATGGTCACAAAACTGGTCTCAACAAGAAATGAAAGAAATCCCATGGCTTTAGTAACTTCTTGTGGAATGAGCAGAGACTACAAAGCAGTATTTTCTGGAATGAGGCATTCACACAGAATCTAGCTTTGCAGGAAGTGTCGCTGGCAGGCCATCTTTGTGATTTGATGAACGTTGACCAAAATGCCCCTGACAGAACTGAGCTTAAAAAGCTATCTTTTCAAGATGGGGCCTTGAAAGTGAGTCACAGCAGAATTCCATCCCACCAACACCATCTGGGGAAACCAGCTAGGAATCATGAGGGAAGGTGTCAACTCCGGTAAGATGGAATAAGGTTTCATAGGGGAAAGAATTCAGCTCCCTTTGCCCCACCCCTCAGGGCATCCAGTCCATCTGTTACACTCAGGATGGGAATCAGGATACCTATCTCTTTCCTAAACCCCAAAGCCCTTTTCTAATCCATGGAGGGAGCTGTGAGTTTAGGTCTTTCTCCCTGGCCCAACATAACTGAACTTTGTTCAAATATGTCTGCAAAGATAGCAGAACCCAAGGCAGGCCCTCAAGAGGAGGGCTGAGGGAGAACAAGACAGCTGCCTCAGTCTTCAGGATGAGAGACCCTTGGGACACTGACCGAATATTCTCCCTGCAAACATCGGGTTTGGAGGAAGTTGAAAAGAGCCATGAGTATGTGCCAGACCCATCAAGATTTTTCACTAGTCCCCAGTTGGCATATTCAAACACCACTCAGTCTTTGAGGCTCTGCTCAGCCTGCCTCATCCAGGAAACCATCTGCTCTAAGACCCTGAAGCACCTCAAGGAGCACTATCTATCTGGTGTTGGGACAGATACTGTTGCCATTTTTAGGTGACCATTCATTCCTATTTGCTAAGTCATGAATCCTGCTCTTCTGTAAGTTCCTTGAGTGAGGGAAAGACCTCATACTTTATTCCCAACCCAATTCCCAGCAAAGCCAGTAATTTATCTCCACCATCATTTATTGGAACAATTCTGAGCCACAATGAAGAAGATAGGGTCACTGATCATTCACTCCCACACTCAGGGGCTGACAGTCCAGCGGGAGGAAAAAAGTAGCCTTGTCAACTGTCTCTAGTATGTCATGTGTTGAGAAGTAGGAGAAGGAAGTAAGAGAAGGGGAGATGTCCAAGCACAGGAACAGGGAAGTCATCAGGAAAAACTTCCTGAAGAAGGGAACATTCCAGATGACTTAAATGTGGGCATCAAAGTTTGGTGTGTGGGTTGTTTGGTTGGTTGGCTTATTGGTGACTGAAAGGATAGATGGTAGTTTGGTTAGTTGTATTAGTTTGTTAAAAGAATATATAAATAAGAAAGTGGACAAGTAAATTAAGAAATGCTAACAAGCAGACCAAGGATAAAGTTTGAACTGCTCCAATTCTATAAAAGAGAGCACCAGTTTAAGTTTTATGATACTGTCCCAGATAGATCAACAGTTTCCCCTTCCACTCTCCTTGCTGAGGTGCATTCTTTCTGTGCATTAGATGTTATTGCCAGGTTCAGGGTTATCAGTGGGGAAAGACAAGGAAATAAGGACCCACTCCAGACCTTAGGAAATTCATGGAAGCAAAGATGATGTGGAAGGAGTAAAGTGGGGGCCTGCAGAGAAGGCAAGGTGTGGCAGGGGGAGAAGGGGTGGCTTGGCTGCTTGGTCTCTCCTTGTGCTGGAACCTGGGGAGCCTGGCTTCCATGCAAAGGGGGAGGCAGCCTTAATAGGAGACTAAGGTGCATCTGTTGCTTTACTATTGAGGAATAGTCTCCATCCAGTCAGGACTTTCTACACCCTGGGCTTCAGGGATAATGGTGGGCAGAGCAAGGCAGACCCAGGCTGCCATCTTGGTTGACTTAGAAAGGCATAGGCCATCAAAAGGTGACTTGGCCTTGAAAGTCCATATGTGACCTTGCCCTTCCAATTTCTTCCTCATTCTCTGGCCTCACTCCTCCCCATCCTTCACACAGACTCCTGTCCTGAAGCCTCAGGTTCCCCTCTTTCTGCCTGGAATCCTTCCAAAGCTATCTCTGTCTCATCCTCTGGGCATCACTTCAATATCACCTCCTTGAAGGAACATTCTCTGATTCCCCAGCCTGAGATAGGGCATCTGCTTTAATCACTGGTCCAGCATCTGACTCCATTCCTCACCCATGAGAAAAGGACCAACGTCCTTCTTGTTCACTGGTGTGTCTATGGAACTTGGCCCAGCACATTGTAGGGACTCAGTGGGCAAATGGAAACACCTCCCAAACAGGGCTGCCAGTAGGCAGTGTCTGAGGCCCAGGACAAGTGCAGAACTCAGCCTTCATCTGCTGGGCCCCATAATACCAGGTAAATACCATACAGACTGAGGGACTGAGGGTACAGCATTTTTTGAAGCTTATCCAGACTATCACTCTCGAGGTCACAAGTCAATAAAAAACAAGCAATAACAAAAATAAAGCTTTATTTTTGTCCAGGTACTCCAGTCCATCCTGTGGACACCCTTCTCCCCAACCTCCTCTGGTCCCTGGCTTCCTTCCAGGCATCTCCCTAATCCATGGTACAGAATCTTCTTTGACAAACTCCCTCCAGGGTCCACTGGGCATGTTCTCCCCTCTCCCCTGCTCCTGGAGCTAAGTCTTCCTCCTGGGACCCACCAGTCCTTCAAGTCCAGAGCTGAGAGATCTGCTTATCACATGTCTGTGTGGCTGTCAAGCATCCCCTTCTTCAGAGTCTCATTTCCTGGATGTTGTTTTATGGGTTTTGGCTGCCTAGGGAAGCTGACAATTTCATCCATCCACTCCAGATGACTCCAACACTAATGCTGAATTTATAAAAGTGGTTACACTAAGTGTTGACAATATGGACGGTGTGTTTCTGAGTAACATGGTGATTCTATGGGGAACTGTGGGGAAGTCAGTAAAACATGGCAGTGTTTTCCCAGGTTTGGAAAGTTGGAGCTTTAACATTATGGAAATAACAGATATTGCACAAGGAACTCACAAAGCATTTGGAGGAGTTGTTTGACAGGAATGAGCAGGCCCATATAAAAACCAGAACTGTTCCTTTCTCTCTCTCCCTCTCTCTTTTTCTTGAGTGAGTAACTCTGAATTCACGCTCTCTCTCAACCTTAGTAATTTCCATTGGGAAATTCTGTCAGCTCCAGCAATGTTCCCCACATTGTGTTCTGACCCTGACCCTATCCCAAAGATGAACAGTAATGTTGGCTAAAATTTAACCAGGTACAGTCTCCTTGATGCCAATGATCTCATGTCAACTGCAGGGCAAGTTAAGAGTTATGACAATCTCTGTTTCAAAAATAACTTGGTAGTTTGAAGTAGTTGAAGACAAACAGGAAGTTGCAAAAAAAGCAAAGAGTCCTGATGTATCTCACTTCCAGTGTCCAACTGGGAGGGCCATAGCACATTGTCAATATTAGGAAATTGACTTAGGTACAGTGCCACACACATTATGCAGATTTTGTAAGTATGTATTTGCACTCTATTTATTACAAAAATTGCTCTATGACATTTTACCTCATATTTAGGTAAGAACAAATGTCACCATATCAGATTATAGAATTTTCTCATCTCCAAAACAAAATTGCCTTGGGCTATTTCATAATGAATTTACCTCCTTTCAACTCTAATATCTGAAAAGCAGTAATCCAATCCTTGTCACCATAATTCAATCACTTTAAAAAACTTATAGAAATGGAATCATCTATTATGTAGTCTTGAAGATCAATATTCCTCACTCAGCCTAATACCCTTGAGATCCATCCAAGTGGTTGCTGTTGTCAATAGCTCTTTCCTTTTTATGACTGAGTAGTATTCCACTATATGAATGTACTATAGTCTATCCACTCATCAGTTGAAGTACTGCTGGTTATTTACAAATTGGGACTTTTACAAATAAGTTACTATGAGTACTCATGTACAGTTTTTTTCTGTAATTATCTAAATTTAACAGATGAAGTCACAGAGGTAAAAGACATCAAGTAACCTAAAGAATGTCACACTGCTAGCAATTTGAATACAGATGTGAACCCAGGTGATGACTCCAGACACTATGCTTTTAGTCATCTGTAAGACTGAATCTTGCCAGCTGTGTTGGCACCCACCAGTAATCCCAGTGTCTCAGGAGGTTGGAGGAGGATTTGAAGTTCAAAGTCAGTCTCAGCAACTTAGCAAAGCCCTAAGCAACTCAGCAAGACACTGTCTCTTAAAAAAAAAAGACTAAAATTCTTGTAGTTAAAAATAATTAACCCTATAAAGTTAATTAACGGGTTAGGAAGATGTATTGTGTTTATCAGAGATTTTATGTTCCCAGAAGAGTGTGCTGCACATTCCTGGAGATGCTGCAAAATGGTAGGGTTGTAAGAGTCAAAAGCTGAAGAGTGGATGTCTAGAACTGAACATGGTACATAGGGGTCTACACAGAGAGGTCTCTGCTTGCCCCCTGTTCCTTCCAGCCATGAAGATTCTGCTGGTCAGAAAGCATCTTGCTATTGCCCTCAACCCCTGAAATTTGTATTCTGTGGTTCTCACCTGGTCCCTCTCACTGGAATGCCCTTCCCTGATGGTCCCCCAAGGTCCCTTCTATCAACAGATCCTTTCTTGGAGAGTCCTGGGTACCCTCTCCATCTAGTGATATTCTCAGTCCCTTTCATATTTATCTATTCTGTAAACAGGAGTCTATTTAAAGCTCCCCAAGGAGTAGGGAGGTTCCAGGCATGGAGCTGAAGCAGGATAAGCAGAAATAAATATTCTGCAATCTCTAAGCCCAGTCGTGAAGCAGGTCAATCTGCAGGTATAGAGAGACACAATGCAGAGATGAATGGATGAGGATGCAGAACCCAAAGCACGGGTCTTGGGGCATAAGAGATCTGGCTGGATTGATTCTACTGGGTTTATATTCTGCCCGATATCCTGTGGGCTGAGGAGGCATGGAGAAGACAGATGATGCACAGGAATGTTCCCCATGGATTGGCTCCTGGATGGGGCTGTAGTCCCCTGTGCTCAGCAGGGCTACTCAGTATGAGACCCTAAAGCCACAAGCTGCTCCACTGAAGCTGGCTGCATCTGCATCCTGTTTCTGTTGGCATCTTCAGTATGAACAGGAGGTCTGGAGGGAGGAATCAACCTCAAATGCAGGACCTCCTTCCCACCTTAGACCACAAGTAGCAGAGGTCCTGCACTCCTGATGCTGCTCATCTCTCCTCAGGAATCTTTCCTGCTTCTTCTGAGTTTGATTTCCTCCCTCCCTTGGCCTCCTGCTCCCCATAAAACTCAATCTTCTTTTGTTTTCAATTCAATTAAGGGCCAATAATTCCACCCACAAGTCCACACATCGAAAGTGTGGTCACTACCTTGGCTGGTGGACCTGGAAGCAGGGGTTTGGAGAGTACGCTGGGGACCAAGTCCAGGTGAATATAAGCTATGGGGGGCAGAAAAGGGACCCACACAGGGTCTTTCTGACTTCTAGACATGAGATGAGATGTCCTCCTCAAGCCTCAAGTTTTCCCATCTGTGAAATGAGCCCATGAGACACTGGTATGGTATGAGGATTTTATTTTTTTGTTTTGTACCAGGGATTGAATCCAGGGGTGCTTAACCCTGAACCACATCCCCAGCTTCTCCTGACCTTTCAAAATTTACAGACAGGTTCTTGCTAAGTTGCTTAGGACCTTGCTAAGTTGGTGAGTCTGACTTTAAATTCATGATCCTCCAACCTCAGACTCCTGAGACAAGGGGATTATAGGTGTGCAGCACTCTGCCTAGCTCTGGTATGAGTTTTTATTTTATTTTATTTTATTTTATTGTAAACAAATGGGATACATGTTGTTTATTTGTACATGGCGTAAAGGCATACCATTTGTGTAATCATAAATATACATAGGGTAATGCTGTTTGATTCATTCTGTTATTTTCCCCTTCCCCCCACCCCTCCCACCCTTCTTTTCCCTCTATACAGTCCTTCCTTCCTCCATTCTTGCCCCCCTCCCTAACCCTAACTCTAACCCTAACACTAACCCCTCCCACCCCCCATTATGTGTCATCATCCACTTATTAGCAATATCATTTGTCCTTTTTATTTTTTGAGATTGGCTTATCTCACTTAGCATGATATTCTCCAATTTCATCCATTTTCCTGCAAATGCCATAATTTTATCATTCTTTTTGGTTGAGTAATATTCCATTGTATATATATACCACATTTTCTTTATCCATTCATCAATTGAAGGACATCTAGGTTGGTTCCACAATCTGGCTATTGTGAACTGAGCAGCTATGAACATTGATGTGGCTGTATCTCTGTAATATGCTGATTTTAAGTCCTTTGGGTATAGGCCAAGGAGTGGGACAGCTGGGTCAAATAGTGGTTCCATTCCAAGTTTTCTAAGGAATCTCCACACTGCTTTCCAGAGTGGCTGCACTAATTTGCAGCCCCACCAGCAATGTATGAGCATACCTTTCTCCCCACATCCTCACCAACACCTGTTGTTGCTTGTATTCTTGATAATCGCCATTCTAATAGGGGTGAGATGGAATCTTAGGGTGGTTTTGATTTGCATTTCTCTTATTACTAGAAATGTTGAACATTTTTTCCATATGTTTGCTGATTGCTTGTAGATCTTCTTCTGTGAAGTGTCTATTCATTTCCTTAGCCCATTTGTCGTTTGGATTATTTGCATTCTTGGTGTAGAGTTTTTTGAGTTCTTTATAGATTCTGGAGATTAGTGCTCTATCTGAAGTATGATTGGCAAAGATTTTCTCCCACTCTGTAGGCTCTTTCTTTGCATTGCTGATAGTTTCCTTTGCTGAGAGAAAGCTTTTTAGTTTGAATCTATCCCAGTTATTGATTCTTGCTTTTATTTCTTGTGCTATGGGAGTCCTGTTGAGGAAGTCTGGTCCTAAGCCGACATGTTGAAGCTCTATACCTACTTTTTCTTCTATAAGATGCACGGTCTCTGGTCTGATTCTGAGGTCCTTAATCCATTTTGAGCTTAGTTTCGTGCATGGTGAGAGATATGGGTTTAGTTTCATTCTGTTGCATATGGATTTCCAATTCTCCCAGCACCATTTGTTGAAGAGACTATCTTTTCTCCATTGCATATTTTTGGCCCCTTTGTCTGGTGTGAGAAAATTGTATTTATTTGGGTTTGTGTCCGTGTCCTCTATTCTGTACCATTGATCCACCTTTCTATTTTGGTACCAATACCATGCCGTTTTTGTTACTATTGCTTTGTAGTAGAGTTGAAGATCTGGTATTGCAATACCCCCTGCTTCACTCTTTCTACTGAGGATTGCTTTAGCTATTCTGGGTTTTTTATTCTTCCAGATGAATTTCATAATTTCTTGCTCTATTTCTGTAAGGTACATCATTGGGATTTTAATTGGAATTGCATACTGGTATGAGTTTTTAGCCTTGTTCTTCCACTCACCAAAACCTTATTCTTGTTTCAATACCAATTTAATGATAAATTATGTTAGTTGCATAGTTTGGAATACTTCCAGCAGTGAAAAATGACGGGGTGGATCCACAATCCTGCCTTGAAAAGATGACCAAAAGGTGTTCTTTGAAAAGTTGCAGAAAGTTTATATGTGTGTGTGTGTGTTTGTGTGTGTGTGTGTGTGTGTGTGTGTGTGTGTGTGTGTGTGTGCACATACAGGATGTCCTACCCACAGACACCAAAACTGTGGATGCTCAAGTTTCTTATATAAAATGGCACAGTAAACAACCTTTGCTCGTCTTTCCATATCTTAAATTGTCATTATAATGATATCATAGTTTAGGTGATTTATGATGCCTAATACAATGACAAAACAGAAGGCCTTTATATGTTCAGTGTAGCTGATTGTTTTCCTTACTATTTTGACCTGTGGTTGGTTAAATCTGCAGATGCAGACTCCTTGGATAGGGAGATGCAACTGTGCATGAAAGTGTGCTCACATGTGTGAGGGTGTTTGTATTTTACTTAAGAAACAGACCAAGATAACAAGTGGGATCCAGATCCAGCGAGAAATAAAAATGACCCGTGGGTGTGAAACCTGAAAGCTGGATACCCTACTTTTAAATACTGACCTGAGATGGGTTGTGGCAGCAGCTCTGTCTGGTGATGGAAATCTCATCAGGCAGGGTTTCCCTCCCAGCTCCTGCCTCTCCTGCATGGGCTCCTGCATGGAATGCTATATCACAACAGCCTCTCGCAGAGATGGTTGGACATTTCTGCTTTCTGGTCTCACTCCGGGTCAGGAAACACTGAGAAGACAAAAACTGCTGGGTCGTGGCATGAGTG
Organism: Sciurus carolinensis; assembly: GCF_902686445.1. Classification (NCBI taxonomy): domain Eukaryota; kingdom Metazoa; phylum Chordata; class Mammalia; order Rodentia; family Sciuridae; genus Sciurus; species Sciurus carolinensis. Next base: position 1,038,165 of record NW_025920119.1, read on the forward strand.
GGAAAGGGTTTGAGAATTGCTTGTATTCCTGCTCTTGCTTGAAGCACAAGACTGGGATCCTCAGCTTGAGTTCTTCTCACCTGGTTCTCCTGCTTGACTCCAACTAGAGGGATTGGTGGGAAGAAGAGAGGGATCCTGGCCAAATCTTGGGACAAGTCCCTATCTAGAACTTCTTAAAGAATATATGAGTCCCTTTCAAGAAGTGAAAATGAACAGATCTACCCATATTTACTTAAATCCATTTATTTTAAAATTTAAAATTTATACCAATTAACTCCTTATATCATATTTGTGTAGAAAGCACCAGTCTTTATCTTAAAATTACAAGCACAACCTAGAAGCCATAAAATTTAAATTATTGACCTTAATTTAAAATGGCAGACAGTGATGTTTGTTTGACTCTAAACCATTCATGCCAAGTCATTAGGAAAAGTTGATATAGTTTAGATCTTCCTCTGCATGTAAATTTTGTATTCAGTTAGAAGTGACAACTAATGAGAGACCCAGAAGGACAATGATTTAAATGAATTGAGATTTTATTGGTCTCTTGTGTGAAAATAATCATGAAATACTTGATCTTTTCAGCTCTATGATCTTCAGAATATGGCCACCTAGTTCAGGGTACCTCATGATCACAGTGTAGCTGCTATGGCTCCAGCATCTGTACTCCCTACAAAAATAAAATACAAGGAGGAAAGAATTGCCTCTCAGTTACACCCATCAGTTTTAAAGAAAATTCTCAGATAATCTACCTAATGGCCTTCTTCTGTTGCTTTGGTAACTCTGTATTCAAGGGAAGCAGAAAACAAAGCATTTTGACTGAGGATATGAGCACTTCAAGTAAATTGCTCTGGAAGGTTGACAGAATGAACTTTAAGTAGGAGAGCAGCAGTGGCTACTACACTCCAGGTCTTTCTAACTCAAGTAATTCCAAAGGAGAGAGTACCCGTTCATGTAGGGAGTATAACTTATTATAATTAGGGTCCATTCTTGTTGTTGTAACATGATGTGGAGTTTCACTGGTCAGGTATTGACATATGAACATAGTTATGTCTGATTTATTCTATTGCCTTTCCCATTCCTACTCTATCCCTACCTCCCTTCCCTTTATTCCTCTTTGTCTAATTATTCTATTCTCTCCACCCTTTATTATGAGTCATCATCTGCATATCAGAGAGAAAATTCAGTCTTTGGATTTGGGTATTGGCTAATTTCACTTAGCACTATAGTCTCCAGTTACATTCATTTACTGGCAAATGTCAGAATTTAATTTTTTTAAGGCTGAGTAATATTCCCTTGTGCACATACCACATTTTCTTTATCCATTAATCTGCTGAAGGGCACCATGACTTGGCTACTGTGAACTGAGCAGCTATAAACATTGATGTGGCTGTATCAGTGCAGTATGCCAGCATGACATTTTCATTGGCAGAGGTCATGGCAAGTTCTTTGTGGGGTGGTCAACAATAGCTCTGACAACTGCCCATGTCCCCATCAAGTAACACAGCCTTTCCACCTCCGGGATCTAGGCCACAGATGATGGTCCCATGCCTTTCAAACAGCCTATGTCCAAAGGCTTTGAGGGCAGCATTGACTGACATGAAAGATAGGACACAAACTAAACAGCCAACAACAGGGCACTGGGGGGTTGAAAAGGGGCCCTTCATGGGTGGCACAGCTAACATATAAAATGAGGACAGTCTTCAAGGGTGGAGTCACACCCATCTCTGAGATGCATCCTGAAGTGAGCAGGGTTGGATGTACCTGGTGTCTGCTCAGTAATCTCTGCTGTGAAAGAATCTGTAAAGTTATGCTTGCACCTGTGTGCGGAGGCTGTTCAGGGAAGTGAAGGATATGAAATTGATAAACCTCCAAAACTGTGTGACCCAGGAGGAGTGAGAGAGAGGGAAGCCAATTTTTTTTTTTTTTTTTTTTTTTTTTTTTTTTTTGCGGTACTGGAGATTAAACCCAGGGCCTTGTGCTTGCAAGTCAAATACTCTACCAACTGAGCTATATCCCCAGCCCGGGAAGCCAAATTTTTGATCCTTCCAACAAATAATTTCTCAATTACATGACAGTGAAACTACAAATTAATCTTGTCCCTATGTCAATACAATGCCGCCTGAAGGTCAGAAGAGCCCTGGACTCTGAACCCTGAACCCTCTACCAATGCCTTGTAAAAAACACTGTCTAATTTAAAACCATGCTCAGTAGAAATATTCCCAGATGTTTGCAACCTTTTGCCCACATCCTGTTGAAGTTTTCAAGGACTAAGACACCCCTCAATGTAACCTATATAAACCCATAGCTCCCCTGTAATTGGTGCCTTTTTCTACCCAGAAAGTGTGCCTATCTGATACCTGACTCTGCTGCTGAATGAAGGCTTTGCTGAATTTGTGAGGTCTGTACCCATCTCTGTCACTTTTGTACTTACAGGAGGGTTACTGGTCTGAGTCTTTTCAGCCTCTAGGGAAGGGAATTGAGACCAGGACACAGAAAAGGGACAGAAAAAAGTGGAATCTTTCTCCATCCTGCTTTCTTCTTCCTTTCCCTCCTTCCTTCCCTTTCCTTTCTCCCTCCTGCCACTGCCCTTCCTTCCTGTCCTCATCTTTCTTTCCCTTCAGAATTCTGAACCATGGGACAGTCTCTGATGAAGTGATCAACTCATTTAAAATGAATAAAATGTTCAACTTGTGAATGCATTTGTTAAAAAAAGTTTCTTGGCTTTAAGAGACTTTTTAAATAAAATGACTTTCCTTTTATTCCCATATTTTTCCAATCCTAGATACAGTTTTGTGTTTTCTAGTTCCTTCCATGATGAGCACATATGCTTCTGAAAATATACTTCTATAGTTCACAAATGCACATAAGTAAAATAAATTTGAAAAGTTCAGACAGACCTCTACCCACAGATGCAGAGGACCTTCTCCTGGGTGGATGCAGTGTTCTCCCCTGGTGTCCGCCTCTTAGCCCTGCCCCACTTACTTAACATGTTGACACCTGATAAAGGTGGTCTGTGTTCCTGCCAGTGTTTTTAATTAATTTTCTGTCATGAAAAGTTCCAGTCTCCCACCTCAGAGACCTAGACAGAATTCACCTTTCCTTTTGCAGGAAGCAGCTGCTTGGGTACAGCTAGTTTAAAAAAAAAGTGAGGGAAGGGAAGGTCCACTCACACTTCCTCTTGCCCACCCACCTCCATTTACACTCATTTGAATATTACTAGTTTGCATATTAACCAAGGACTTCCAAGGGTGGACAGGCCTCAACTTGAACTCAATTTAACTCATCCATATTCTAATTATTCTGGAGATTGGTGCTCAGCATTCATTGAAATTATTGGAGGAGCTACACCTAGTGTGGGCCTCTTTACCATTAATCCAATTAATCAGCCCTGTGGATTGGCCACCTTGATAAGTGTCCTTTGTTCAGCACTGGAGACTATGGACAATCCCTGGCCGAAGGGATAATATGCAAAGGCAAGGAGGGTTTGACCCCGCCCTGAGTCCTGAGTGGTGTTGGGCAGGAGGGGATGCTGGCTATTTTTGGAGGGGTGTCCTGGATCATGCAGAGGCAGCTGCTGTCCTTCAATGATCAGTCTGTCATTCAATACTTCAGGCCTTTCCCCAGCTCATGGCTTCCTCCCCATGGTCTTCATCATCTCCATGCCCAGGGACCCTGTACCCAGGGAGGCTGAGCTATACTCAGGGGCTCTAGGACTCTGGCCTCCTAAAACACAAATATTTCACAAAATGTGATTGATAAACTTGGTAAGATAATTTATCATCAACTTAATTTAAAAGGTTTATATGATAATTTATTGAACATACATGTTTTATGAGCATATCTGAGAAACATTTTTCTCCATCAAGAGTAATGTGTGTTAGTTTTTACTTTCCAAAGAATTGAATGGTTTTCAAAACTCACTGAATAAAATTGTTTTTAAATTACTTAAATAGGTATTGTTATTAACATTTTATCCCTTTAATAGTCCCCATAAAATATGTTTAGAAGCATGAAAGAATATTATATATTCTAAAACTTGGATTACTTAGGAAACACTAAGGAGGTGGCTTTCTACAAACAATGCAGAGAGACCGAAAGAGAAACCAAACCTGCAAACCCCTTGATCTGGACTTCTAGGTTCCAGAAGAATGGGAAAATACATTTCTGCTGCTTAAACCAGCATGTCCATGGTAGTTTGTTAAAGTAGAGCTAGAAAAATTATATACCATCAGATTCTGACAAAGTTTTAAAGTCAACATTTGTCTCATCTGTTAAAGATCAAATTGGTTCTCAGCCTCTGGAGTGCAAATTTGGGACATTCATTATCATAATGGTTTGGGAAGAAACTATCCTTTCAATAGTCACAAATAAACAAAACACCACCAAACCATTTGGCATAGAAATCAAGTCCTTCTGATTGGAAAATTCCAAGTACCTGAAGTTTGCCAAAAGTGGAAAAAACCTAGGCTTACTCAAGAAGTGCCATCTGAGCTGTGCAGTGTCACCTCTTCTGTGGAGGGCACACTTGAGGACTGGACCCCAAGGCAGACATGGAAAACACACAGTCTCATTCCAGAGGCTCAACACAACTCTCAGCCTGAGTTTAAATGTAGGCTGTGTGACTGTCAGATGATGGGCTGGTGGTCAGGGAGGAGCCACGGAAACCATGCTTCAGAACCACAGTTCCCATTTTGATGATTTTGAGATGTATGAAAATGTTTAATAAGCAACTACCATGTGTACAACTGTACCACAAAGTGAAGGATAATGGACTTTTTTTGTCTAACCACTAATAAAAAAGATGTGCCCAAACATTTCCTTCAGGATGTTTTTTAGTGACTAATCTTTATGCCCAGGCTATTGATCTGTGACAGTTTTTTAAGACTTCTTTTGCTTTCTTTCCTATTTTTTAAATGTATTTTTAGTTGTCAATGGATTTTTAATTTTATGTATTTATATGTGGTGCTGAGGATTGAACCGAGGGCCTCACACATGCCAGGCAAATGCTCTACCACTGAGCCACAACTCCTACCCCTACCTTAGCTTTCTTGACCTCTTTTTTTAACTTTAAATGCATTTTATTTTATTTTTTTATTTTCATAGACTTCAGATAGAATACCTCTATATCTTTAACTTTTAGCACTTATTTGATTGCTTTTATTGGTGATTGTTATTTATACAGAATAGTGGATTTCAGTGTGGCATATTCATATACATATAAAAACATAATTTCATTTCACACCTCTTGACTTTAGTAAAACTTTAATAAAAGAAGTCAAAGAAGAGTTCTTAATCTATAGAAACATATATACATCCTGCAAAAAACATGCTATTTGCTTCTTTACAGTAAATCCAAGCTGTGCTTTTTAGAAAGTGGGTACCAATAAAACAAAACAAAACAAAACAGGGCCCCTGGGACTGAGGGACAGCTGTGAAGGCAAAGCCAAGAGGACCCTTCTCAAGGGGTGAACAAACAACAGAGCTCCCTTCCCTACCAGTGTGAGGCAAATTGAAAGATCATTGATTTATTGTCAAATTTAAGAGAATTATTTGATAAAAAGAAAAACCGCTAAATGTCAAACTTTATAGAAAGATAAAGTGAGAGTCAATAAGTCAGTGATCAGTCAGTTAAAGCCTCCTAAATAAATATACAGGATCTAAAAGAGGGATCAGAGGAACAATGAAGTCAGGTAGTGTCTCCTCTAAGGTACCTCATAGAGCAGGGCCCAACATCTGGACAAGTTCTCAGCAAATACTCAAGAAGTTGAGAAGACTCAGGGGCATCTCACTTCTCACCACCTGCTGCAATGGTAGTTTATGGAGTAGAAGCACACTAGACAAAATTCCTAAGTATGGAGGTAACCAACCCGAAATGACTACCCAAAATAACAACAGAATGCTTTTTGACTGAGGGCACTTCAGTTGATACACAGGTCAGAGCTATGATCCGTGGAGCAGACATCACACTAGGCGTGGGTCTGGGAGAGGTGAACCCAGACTGTACTGTGGAGGAGACAGGAGCAGCAAGCCGACAGAAAACAATGGGATGGTGAATTCAACATTACTAAAACTCTTAGGCAGGCCAACTGTGAAAGCTCAGGCCTTGGAATATGAGTATGGGTCTAGGTGGCTGAAAAAATGGTACAGTTATGGTTCTAGAATGCTGCTGCTGAGCCACCAGTGCTGAGATGCAGGGAATTCTCACATGTGCAATATACCTGTGTCACATGGGCACAAGGAAAGGGCATGCAGCTCCTTGCCACAGCCTCCCTCCTACCTCCTTCCCTGTCTTCTCAAAATCTCTGAGTTGGTTTGAAGGAGAGTCAAAGGAAAACAAAAAAATTTTGTCCCAAGGCCCACTCAGTCTGTTAGAGCTTAGTTTCTAAAGATAGAATTCTCTAGTGTAAACATGGATTATCATACAGACTAGCCATTAGATCTGAGGGAAATTGGTTTAATTTTCCAAGTCTCAGTATTTTCACATATGAAATAATGTAGTCACAGAAATGACTTCATGGCATAATTGAGAAGATCAGCCAGGAGTAGTGGTACAAACCTGAAATCCCAGCTACTTGGGAGGCTAAGGAAGGAGGATGATGAGTTCAAGGCCATTGGCCACTTAGTGACACCTTGTCTCACAACAAAAGAATAAAAACGGCTGAGGATAAAGCTCTATAGCTTAGTGGGAGAGTGTTTCTGGGTTCAATCCCTAGTACCATGAGAAAAAAAGAAAAGAAAAGAAAAAAAAAGGATCAGATAAGAGAAGGCATGGATAATGATGCGTGGCAAAGAGCAAGCATTCATTCAGTATTCATTAAATAATGTCAATAAAAATAAACACCAAATTTAGCTGTTGAGTTCTTCATGTTAGATTTTAGCCCCAAGAAATTTTCTTCCTTATCCCTTCACCTAACCTAAGTGCAACTGCAGGTGTCAGATCTTCCACTGAGTCCCACCGAAGCTGCTAACTATAAACATATCTATCTGTCTATCTATCTATCTATCTATCTATATATATATATATAAATTTGCTATATATATATATAGCAAAATTTCAGAGAGGTACAGTCCTCTTTATGTTCTGAAGGATCCCAATATTGCTTGAATAAACAAGGCAGCCCTCTTTATGTTCTGAAGGATCCCAATATTGCTTGGATAAACAAGGCCTGGTCATTTGGTGGTAGAAATGACACACTCCTGTTGAAAGTTGAAAGGAAACAAAAGACTGGTCACTAGGTCTGATTTGGAAATCTTGAAAAATTGTCAGAGTTAAATAAACCCATTTTTAGCTCCCCTGTATGACGAATTTCTTGCAAGAGTTATCTGGGTTAACAAGTGATCTTTCCTTGGTATTATTCTTTCCATTGTGTCTGAAGCTTAGTGTGAGCATGTTCTTGACCCCATTACTCAAGTGAAACAGTTCTTGCCAAGGTCAAGAATGAACTTCATTTTGCCAAATACAATGATGAATTCTTCATTCTCACAGTAGTTCACCTATTATCAGGACTTGATGCAGCTTTGCACTCCCCCATTCTGGAAACACTTCCTCTGTTTGGTTTATAGGATCCTCACTCTCCTCTCCCTGGCCAGCCTCTGCTTCTCCTCTCAATCTATGACTGCTTACCTGTGCACTACCTGTGATACTAGCCCTCTCTCTACTTTCACTCACTCCCTGGAAGATTCAACTTATTTCATGATTTTAAATGCTGTATGCACCAACATTTCTCAAATTTACATCCCTTACCCAGACATCTTTGAAATCATCCATCAAAATACATACTTGACATCTCTACATCAGTGTCTAAGTTCACACTCACCCTGTCAAAAACTAAATTCTTGAGTCTACTTCAACTCTCTTGTCTAATTCAGGAAATAAAAACTCTAATAACTCATATTTTCCGGCCAAAACTTTGAATAATCTTTGAGTTCTTGCTTTCAACCCCAAATTCAATTATTATTTACTATCACTATTAGACCCCACCCTGGTTCCAGTCACACCATCACTCACTGAAGTACTGCAGTCACCTGTCTAGGGGTTCTTACTACAACTCTAAATAGTCTCTATGTAGTCAGTTCTTTATCAAGCAACTGCAGAGCTCTCTTTAAGATTTAACTGGGATTATAACACTCTTCTTCTTATGGACCTCTAACACTCTGCCACTAAGCTATAGAGCTTTATCCTCAGCCCTTTTTATTCTTTTATTGTGAGACAGGGCATTTGAATCTTTGGAAGGATGAGGAAACAAAAAAGTTTTTCAGCATCAAAGGGGCAATCATGGAGAAAAAGAAAGCTGAAGTATACACAGGAGCTAGACAAGCATCCAGCAGGAACATCAGAGAAATTTTTCCTGCATATACAAAGCAGGAGGCTGGATTATTTTATCTCAAGGCCACTTCCAATCTTGTGTACACAAGGAGAGGGACTGTAACCTCCATAGTTTCACTCACCCTTCCACATCAATGACAAACACTAGGCATGGTACAGAGCAGGTTCCTCATAACTACTGGTTGAATGAATGAATAATCGAACAAATGAAAAATAAATGAAAGAAATATCTGATTCTAAAGGCAAACAAAAAGAATGATCTACTTCATTTTTTGGCAATAGCTAAAATTACTAATTGTGAATAATAAACAAGGTTACTTTTAAATATCAGGAAAGTAGTCTTGCAAGTTGCACATCTTGGCTGGGAAATCAACTCTGAATTAAATCACACCCAAGGATCCTGCAAGATTCTCTGGGAAGGTAAGTGAAAATGCACTGCAGATTAACTGATCATCAAAAGTAAATGTGACTGGTGGTGATCTGCTCTGATGCTCATGACAACTCAGAAAGCAGAAATTAAACATGACCATAAACCCACCTTTTCTAGTTCTGAACAAGAAATCATGTCATTAACTACACAGGCTTTATTTGTATAATTGTCAGAAGGAGAACACACACACACAAACACACACACACACAAATATACACAATTTCTTTTAGAACACCTCCAAAATGTGATAATATTCTGATTGATCTGGTAAATTAAGCTGTGTACAATCAGGGTTAAGCAGTTTTCTTTTCTCTTGAGATACCATGCTTACTTAACAAAGAATATCTGGACAGAACTTTAAATTAAAAACTTCTTAAAATAGAAACAACTTTCACTCACTATGTTATCAACTGTCTGGCACCATATTTGTATCCATTTCCTAGAAGAATGAAGGTTCTTTCAAAATATATCTGTCATTTCTCCACAGTAACTGATCAAACCTGCCACTGAAAAATGTTCTGAACACGCTACTCATAGTACAAGCATGGTTTATTTCTGTCAGAGACTGACTGCTGGAGTGTGAAAGAAACTCATTAAAAATCTTACTGTGATCTTACATTGTTAAAAAACAAAAGGAAAAAATCCAAGAAGGAAAGAAAGAGAGAAAAAAGTTTAATGACTGACACCCTGAGCCTACAAACTCTCATATGGTGCTTTTCTCTCTTGGTCTTCTTTAGCAAGCAATTAAAGAACACAATTAGTTCTGGGAATATGGCATACACTGGTTGTTTGGGGAAATCAAGTGCATTAAAACAATTTTATTTTATGCTAATATCATGGAAAATTAATGAATGAGATCACAATATTGTACTATAAGAAAATGATGGAAAATAAACAATAATATTATTTACTTCAATCTTAAAATGAGGTTCATGGCACAAGAAGATTCTGTGTAGTCTTTACTATCATTGGGTTGGCCCTTTAAAAGCAACACAATTGTGTTGAAAACTTTACTGAAAGAGGAATGAATGAAATCACCATATCCTTTGAACTATACCTCCCTTTCTTTCTGGAAATTTTAAAACTAGGACTTTAGACCTGCAGGTTTTGTTTGACTTTACAATACCTGAAAGTGCAGATCAGAATGATGCTCAATTCCCATCAAAAGTGTGAACAGAATGTTTCAAAGAGAGAGCCGCAGTAGTACAGTGGACTCCATGAATGAGTGGCATGAACTGCAGCAAGTGCAAAGTAAGGTCAGCCATTCAAATTGGAGCCATCAAATGTGGCACACTACAATGCAGCAATGGAATATCAGCCACTGGGCCTTGGTCGTACACAAAGGTTGGGGACCTTAAATCTTAAGATGCAGAGGAGGGTGGAACCAGTAGGGTAGACATCCATTTATCTTTCTGGTTTTTCTCACCACAGCCTATTTCCTGGAATATAGATTATCAATTTCCAATATCTTTACCACATAGCCCCACCCTATTCCTTTGTATTCTTGAACACTAATAGAACACTACTTGAACACTACTTGTAGGAGTAGGAGAAAATAACAAGATTTCAGGTCAAGACTTGGTTCTGCCACTTACTAGCTATGCAACAATGATGAAGACCCATGGAAAAGTCCTCTTTTCCCCTTTACAAAGCAGGTATAATACCAGCCTCAAAAGGTGTTGGGAAAATGATTCATATGACAGTGAGCCATAAACTATAAAATATTAACCAATCCTAGTTATTCTCATCCTTTTACTGTTTCCTTTGCTCCCTTGGCTTTATGACCTATTATTATTATTATTATTATTATTATTATTATTATTTGCCTTTCATCATTCAGGTAATCCCTACTTTTTATCTCTTACAGAGTTGAATGACACAGCACAAAGCCCTAAACTGAATTCTGTTTCTACCTCTGGTGTGACTTTACACAAACAATTCAACCTCTCCAAGTCTTGATTCTTCAACTTCAGGATAAAGGCCAATTTCTAGGCTATTAGACCTCAAATATGCTTCCTGCAACCAAGAAACCCCATTGCTCTTGCTTTCTCCCAAATAAACTGTTTCCTAAAACAAAGATCAGTCAAAATAGAAATAAACTTAAATGAAATATACAGATTTAGAAAGAAAACACTGTGGTTCTAAGGCTGATGATGTTTTATAGTATAATCACTTTTTTGTGGTAGGAATGCCAATTTTTTGTTGGTTCTTTTAAGTTATACATGATAGAATTCATTTTGATATAATTATACAAGCATGGAATATATGTTATTACTCCTCCTTTTTTTTTTTACAAAAAATATCAATTATCCTAATAAGTGAATGAATTTTACATTAGATGACTAATTACAAGAGTAATGAATATCTATCCTAAGTCCCCTTGATAGTCTCCACACCCTCTAATACATGTGGACTTGATGTCTTCTAATTACACTTGTCATCTCTTTGGACTCTAGATCCCTAAACCTTACCCTGAGCCAATTCTTATTTGAGTGTTACATTGTCCTTTTGAATGTTACATGGTCTTGAAATATGTGTCACTGTCTCTAATGAATGCTTTTGTTTGGTGTTGTTGTTTTATTCTCTGCCTCCTCCCATACACACTGGAGATATTCCTTTTGTTTCCTTAGGAAGATGAAATTAGTATTCTTTTCCAATGTATTTCAAAAAACATAGCATTAATGACAAAGGTATGAAATTGTGACAATTCATAAAACTTGTGAAATTTAATATACAATAGCTAATAGAACAGTGCTTATGTGATTTTATGTGTGTGTACAAATGTTCCCAATAATCAATCTCTCTCTCCCCTCCCATCTTCTTCTCTGTCTCTTTCTCTTCTCCCCTCCTCTCCACTTACCCCTGCTTTCCCTTTCCTTCACCTTATCCTCCCTTCTTCACCTTCCTTTAACCCCAGTTCTAAAACTGGGATGAAACAAATTTGCTGTCATGTGTGTGTGTGATATTTATAAAATACTTAACTAGTATAATTATAAGTGGGCTAATTCATTGAATGGATATAAGAATTATAAATATATAGGCACCAAACATTAGTACATGTAAACATTCAAAACAGATATTAATGGATCTGAAAGGGGATATGCTGTAATTCAGTAATAGTAGGGGACTTTGATATACTACTTTCAATGATGGACAGGTGACCCAGAGAGAAACATAAAGTGCACTTTATACAGAAGAATTTACATAAGAGCAGTGCAATATACATTCAAGTGTCCCTAGAACATTCTGAAGTACAGATTATATGTTAGAACACAAAACAAGTATTAATCAATTTAAGAAAATCAAAATGACATTGAGTATCTTTTCTAAATAAATGATATTGAAACTAGAGATTGATAAAAGAAGGAGTCTTAGAAAATTCACAAATACATGAAAATTAAACAACATAAACTGGAAAATAAAAAAATAAAATGAAAAAATTAAAGTGAAAAATTGAAAATATGTTTAAACAAGCAAAACTCAAAACACAATATTTGAAAACTTTATATATAGTACAATCACTTTGTAAAAGACAATTACTATCAAGAAACACCTATATCAAAAACAAAGGTCAGAAGTGGTGGGACAGTGGTGCACTCCTATAGTTCCAGAAGCTCAGGAGGCTGAGGTAAGATAATCACAAGTTGAAAGTCAGCCCTAAGCAATTTAGTGATGTCCTGTTTCCAAAAAAAAAAAGAAAAAGAAAAAAGAAAACAAAAAAGCAAAATGGACTTCAGATGTCACTAAGTAGCTAAATGTCCTGGGTTCAATCTCTCATACCAGAAAAAATAAATGAAAAGGAAAATTCCAAATAACCCAATGTTATACTTCAAGGAACAAGATAAACACAAACAAATCAAGTATAAAAGAAAGTGATAAATATCAGAGTAGAAATTAATGACATATACTAGAAGAAAACAAAATATAAATTAAATTTAATTGGTTTGTGAAAACTGACAAAGCTTCAGCAAAACTTACAAAAGAGAGGACACAAATAAATGAAATTATACAAAAAATGGAGACTTTACAACTGGTTCTGCAGACATAAAAAAGAATTGCAAGATACTACTATGAATATTACACTGAAACAAATAAGAAAACCTAGAAGAAATTGATAAATGCCCTGACAAATATAATCTAAGATAATTGAGTTAATAAAAATATGAGGAAATTGATTTAGTCATAAATATTCTCCCATCAAAAAAGCACAAGGTATTATGTTTATTACTTAACTCTACTAAACACTCTAGGAATTATTAATTCTAATGATTGCAAACTCATCCAAAAACTGAAGAAAAGGACATACTTCAAAACTCATTTGATCAATCCAGCATTACCCCAATGCCAAAGACAATGAAAAAAAGAAATGAAAATTAAAGTTCAATATCCCTCACAAATGTAGATGAAAAATTTTCAATAAGGTATTAGCAAAACAAATTTAACATGATATTAGTGGAATTATTCTCCATGATTAAGTGGGATTTTTCCCAGTGAAATGAGAATGGTTCAACATATGTGACTGACAAATGTGATATATCACATTAACAAAATGAATGACAAAACTGTGCAATCATTTCTTGATAAACACAGAAAAACATTAAACGAAATTCAACATCATTTCTTTATAAAACTTGACAAAAGAAATGGAAAAGTATTTCCATATAATAAAGGACATATAAGACAAACCCCCCAAAAATATCAAATTCTAAGTGGGAGGGATTTAATTTTTTTCTAAGATCAGGAATAAGACAATTATATCCACTGTCACCACTTCTATTCAATTACAAGAAGTCTGAGTCAAGTGACCTTTCAAGAAAAGAAAAGAAAGGAGACTCACATCAAAAAAGGAAGGAAGAAGGCAAAATGTTCCTTGACAGAAAACATAATCTTGTATAGACAAAACACAAATCCTTACTAACAAAATTGACAGAAATAATAAATGAACTCAGTAAAGTTGTAGTATATAAAAATCACTAGCATTTGTATACCCTAAAAATAAACTACCAGAAAAAAAAAAAAACAAGGAAACAACCCTGCTTACAACAATACCAACAAAATAATAAGGGTAATTAGAAATAAAATTAACCAAGGTGGTGACACATCTGAGCACTGAAAACTATAAAACATTTTAGAAAGCAGTTATAAGAAAATACAAAAAGGAAAAACATACTGTGTTCATGAATTAGAAGAACTAGTAATATTTAAAGATCTGCATTTCCCAAAGTGTTCTAAAAAGTAAATGCAATTTCTGCCAAAAGTCAAATAACATTTTTTTAGGAAAACAGAAAATTCAATCTTAAAACGTATATGAAATGAGACCACAAGTAGCCAAAATAGCCTTGAACAAAATATACGGTTGCAGGCATCATACTCTCTGACTTCAAAATACACCACAGTGATATAGTAACCAAAACAGCATGGTACTGGCATAAAAACAGATACCTTGACAAATGGAACAGAAAGCCCAGAAATAAGTCAAGTTATTTACTGTCATTTGATTTTTCAGTCAAAGTACCAAAAACACAACAGGGAAAGAACAGTCTCTCCAATAAATGGTGTTGGGACACTTGGATAAGTACACTGTGAAGAATGAATTTAGGCCTTGTCTATCACAATATGTGAAAAGAATTCACAGTGGAATAGAATTTTAAATAAAAGATCTGAAACTATGAAACTACTAAAGAATAAGATAGTGGAAATTCTCCATGATGTTGGTTTTGGCGATAAGTTTTTTGATAAGACCTGGAATTATAAAACAACTAGAAGGGAACATAGGGAAAACACTTCAGGACACTGGAATGGGCAAGATATGGGCCAGGAAAGCAAAAGTATAAATAGATGAATGAGATTCCATCAAACTGAAAAGTTTCTGCTCTGGAAAGAAAACAATTGACAGAATAAAGAGAAATCCTACAGAATGGAAGTGAATATGTGAAGAATATACATTTGGTAAGATGTTAATATAAATTATTTCTTATAAAGTATATAAGAAAATCTAATAACAATTTCATATGAAAAATTATTTTACAAATAGCAAAGAATAAGAACAGGTACATCACCAAAGAAGAGATAAAAATGAAAAAATTGATATAAAAAATGATCAATATCCCTAATCATAAAAAATAATAAAAATTAAAACTACAAGATATGCTCTTACACCATTAAATGGCTGTTATATAAAAGACAAAAGATAAGTTTCAGAGAGGAAATGGAGAAAAGAGAACTCTTATATGCTATAGATAGAAGTGTAAGTTAGTACAGTCATATGAAAAACATTGTGGACCTTTCTTGTAAAATTAATATTAAAGAGGCCATATGATCATATGATCCAGAAATACCCCCATGGAATCAATTGATCCATGTATCTATCTACCTACCTATCAATATTTCATGTATTTTCAAGAGATGTGTATTTCCATGTTTACTACACCATGATTCAAAATACTCAAGACTTGGATGAAACCAAATTATCCACCAACAGAAGAATGAATAGAGAAAATGTGGTGCATATACAGAATGGATTTCTACTTGACGTTTTTGTTTTCTTTTTACAGAAGTCTTGCCATTTGTGACAACATGGATGAATCAGGAGGGCCTATGTTATGTGAAGCAAGACTTGCACAGAAATACAAATATTCACAATCTTATTTACATATGAAATCTAAAAATTTGAACTCGGAAGTAGAAAATGGAATGGTGGTTCCCAAGGCCTGGGGTCAGGGAGTGGGAGGATTAATTACATGTTAGTCAAAAGATACAACTTTGCAATTATACAAGAGAATAATTTGAAGAGGTAGGTCTATTCTACAACATAGTGACTAAATAAAATGTATTACATTCTTGTAACTTACTAACAGGGAATTTTCCAGAAAATTGGGTTTTGTTAGCTTCATGGTTCATTTGCCTCTTTTATGAAATTAACTTATTCATTTTATTTTGGTCCATCTTCTTTACCAGAATGTAAACCACAAATGATAAAGAGAATTTAATTTCCCCCCACTTTTATATTCTCAAAGACTAGAACAGTGTATTGTACAGAACGGATACTCATAAATGTTAGTTGGAATGATGAATGAAGATAAACAATGAAAAGTATGTGGAGGAAGAGAAAGAATTCATTGAGGGTAGAGATTAGCATGATTCAGGATTTTGTATCCAAAGTAGCTCATACAGAAACTCATTATACTTTTTAAGTTCTTTGATAATTTTAATTTACTTTCTGAGCCTTGCCTTTTACTTTTGTAAAAATAAGGAAATTGCACTAATTCCTAAGTTCACTTTTAGTACTGTCATTTCTCAATTCTTTTTTCTACCACCTGACAGTTATAATTCTTCATTTGGTGAATAGATTCTCCAGTGGTAAATCACTTTAAAATACACTGAAATAGTTTTAGGGCATTGCAATAAAATTAGAAGCTATGCATGCAGTTAAGTTTATCTAAAAAATAGCAATAAATGACCAGAACTTATGGAGTCTTCAACAAGTGGTAGTTAATTGCAAATCTTACTGACTGAACACGAGTCAAGTACATTCCAGCAGTGTTTGATGCTAATCTTATAACGAAGTTTAAAATCAATGATAGGGTTTAAAGCCCATTCATGCAAAATAGAATTGGAGGAAGGTTTTCCTAAAAGATAGGGAGGAAATAAGAGGAAGATCAGTTTGCTTCAGGTATAATAACTCATTTCATTTCCTGAAGGAGACAATTATATAGCAAAAGTTAATTTTATACACTTTTATTAAATTTCATGCAGGAAGACTCAATTCATTGAAAAGTATACAGGAAGAGAAAAAATGATCAGAACAACGTATCTTTCCTTTTGCCAGAAGAATTGAATTTCAGGAAAACTTCAGAGCATTTTGTTGTTGTTGTTTTTTGCATATGAAATAGTGTGGAAAAGACTTAGGAGTAGGGAAATTCAGAAAATATTTAGGCGGCTTGGGAGCGCCGCGCCCCACAGGCCCTTGTCAGGTCTCCTGGGCCGCTACGCTGGCGCTGTGCTGCGTTCCCCGGCCTACAGTCTCCGCGTGTCCCAGCGAAGGCCTTAAGGCATGAGCCGCAAAGAAGCAGACCCCGGAGGCTTCAGGAAGAGGAAGCACAACACCTTCCCGCATGGCCAGCGGAGAGAGGGCAAGGATGTGAGCTCGTCTTCTCACGTGATGGTGGCCTTCAAGGCGCAGGAGCTGGATGTGCGGCAGGACAAGTATGAGAGGTTGGTGAAGATTAACCGTGGAGAGTAAGAGGACCATCTTTCTCCTGCACAGGATCACGAGTGCTGCTGATATGGAAGAAATACTGACTGAACCTGAAGTTAAATTGGATTGTGTCAGACAAAAAATGTTGCAGGTATCTATGGAGCTGTCAGGAGAAGATATACATCCATCAAGCCATCACCAAAGCACTGCAGGAATACGTGGAAGTTGTCTCTTCTCAACACTTCATCAAAAAGACGGTCCTTAACCAGTATGGATGAAATTAATAAACAGTTGGTATTTACAACAGTAGACAGTGAGAAAGAAAACAAGACTCCCTCCTCAGATGCAAAAGATAAGCAACTTGTCACCTGGAAGCTGAAAGTAACACCTGTGGATTACCTTCTGGGAGTGGCCGATTTAATTGGAGGATTGATGCAACTGTGCATTAACAGTGGGGGGAATGGGGACATTGACACCCTCTTTGAAGTGAGCCAGTTTTTGCACCAGGTTTACAATGGGTTCACCTTCATTGGCAACACCAGGCCTTAGGAGGTCTCCAAGAAGCTGTAAACCCTGAAACAGAGTCTGGCCAAAGTGGAGAATGCTTTTTATGCCCTGAAAGTTCAGGGCTCCAAGATCCCAAAGCACATGCTGGCAGGTGTGTTCTCGGTTAAGACAGAAATGCCTGATCAGGAAGAGGGCATTTCCTAGAGCAGCATTCGTGGCTGTCATTGGGGAGAGACCAGTTTGTGAGACTGTCACCTGGCATTTCATTTGACTTTGTTGTGGCATTTACGTAGAAGTGTTTTCAGTTCTACATCTTCTAAGTTGCATGCAAACTGTACATACTGTTATCAGACTACCAGCTCTTTTTATCTGCCAAAGTGGGCTACATGTGTACAGTGCCTGTGTGCCTGTTTGAGGTCTCTGCTGTTTAACCTTTACCCTTTATCTGTGCTATGTGAACACGCTTTGTATTGCTCTTTTTGCTGTACCTCTTTTAATTTGCTTGGTGTGAATTTTGCAGTGATAATTTTTAGTGGAAGCAATTTAATTAGGTGGTTTTGTCTAGATAGAAGAGATTTCTTAGTTTAACTTCTGGATCTTAACTTCTGTGTCAGTTGCTTGGCAGTGCTGTGCCACACTCCCAAAAATAGCTTAATTCATGGAACAAGAAGTAAAAATTAATAAGCCTTCAACATTTTTAAATTATAAGTGTTGAGGTACTATAGTGAGAATTCATATAAAGTTATAACTAATTTTATGCCATTTTGAGCTTATAGCCTTCCAGAAAAAATTGACAAATGCTGAGATATTATTTTCTTTATTGTTTTGTTTTGTTTGTTTTGTTTTGTTTTCTGCAGTGCTGGGGCTGGAACCCAGGCCTCATGCATGACAGGCAAGCCTCCACCACTGAGCCACATCCCCAGCTCCTCTTCACGTTTTTCTTTTCTTTTATTGTAGAAGATCTGATGGGGAATTGCAGCTACCATTGTAATACTTTGAATGGGTAAGCTGAATTAGGTATGTGTACATAACCGAAAATATTTCAGTGATTATTTAGCAGGATGTCCCCCTTGCCATTATATTAGGCATGCTTGAAGGCTTTCCAGTTCTAGCATCAATTAGAAATTACATTTAAGTAATTGCAATGAAATATTGAAATACTGAGTTAATCCAAACCTTTACAGTTCTCCTGTAGCACTGGTAAAGTTGCCAAAGAAAATGCATTGTGTATGTTGGGTATAAGACAGCTGTGGATGCAGGTCAGAACAGCGGTGAGGTCTCTGGTGCTCCTCGAGTTGGAACTGCCCCTGTGGGTGAAGTGATGGAGCACAAAGTCAGCCTTCCCAGGCCCATTGGCTTGAGATCCAGATTCTGGATTTTGTTTTTGGAAAGGTTATCTCTACTGGTAAGAGCTGATCCTTTGACAGTGTGACCTTTCAAACAGTATTACCTAAGAGTAGTGAACCACGACCCGTGCAGACAGTGGGTGTGTGCGGTGGGTGGTCCCTGCACTGAGGCTCTGCTGGATTAGTGAGCTAATTTTCTATAAATCAATAAATTTGTTAAGAATAAAATCAGCAAATCAACCTCATTCACGATAGTCTCAAAAATAAAATAAAATACCTAAGAACAAACCATACTAAAAAGGTAAAAGACCCCTAAAGTAAAATTCCAAAACAAGGAAGAAGATAGGAAGATCTTCATGGATGGATGTGGAAAATTAATATTGCTAAATTGTACTACTACACAAGGTGATCCACAGATTCAGTGCAAGTTTCATCAAAATGTCAATGGATTTCTTCACAGTACTAAAAAAAATACAAAATCCTAAATTTCACAAAAGGTCATATAATACTTTTTTCTTCATTTTGTTTTAGTTGTAGGTGGACACAATACATTTATTTTTATATTATGATTAGGATTTAACCCAGGGCCTCATGCATGCTAGTCAAACTCTCTAACACTGAGCCACAACCCCATGCCTAAAATACATAAGTAACCGAGTAATACTAAGGATAAACAGGCAAAGTTGGAGGCATCACTACACCTGATGTGAAAACATTCTACAGAGCCATTTTAACAACATAGCATGCTAATGACATAAAAATAGGCAACAAGATCAGTGGAACAGAATAGAGAGACAATCATCACCAGTTATTCATCCATTGGGTTAGTATCTGGAATGTAAAAAAAGAACTAAAAAAGATAACAACAACAAATAAAACAAGTACACAACAAAAACACCAACACATTTCTCAAAAGAAGAAATATAAATGTCCAAGAAACATAAAAATAATCCTCAAATTCAAATAAAAATTACCAGGAGGTTCCATCTGTGAAATCAAAGGAGATAATATATATAAAGCATGAGTGCATAATAACTATTAGAGTTTGATTCCACTTAATAGAGAGTGCATTGCTTTATGGTCTCATGAAATAGTCTCTCTCTCCCCTTCCTATTCTGAGAGTTCCAGTAGTTGTCCAGGATTTACTTCTGTGGCATAAGCGGGAGCTGTTAATAATGAGCAGAGGTTTGAAATGTTTCTTTCAGTCTTTTTTCATACATAGGAGAGTGCTGCTTCTATTATAATATGCTCAAAAGGAGACAATAGCTAATTTATATATATATATATATTTTTTTTTTTTCCAGTACTGGGGATCGAACTCAGGGCCTTGTGCTTGTGAGGCAAGCACTCTACCAGCTGAGCTATCTCCCCAGCCCTAATTTATATTTTTATAGCCCAGCAGTTCTCAACCTGAATAAATCAAATGGGAAATTTTAAAAATGCCTGTCACTGGGCTTTATCCCAGACCATATGATTTCTGAGGGTGTGGCCCTGGCATCTGTCATTTGAAAAGCATTCTGGGGGTTTCTAACGTCTGTCAGAGGCTGAGAATGACCAAGGAATGCTTTCTATTAGAAATTTTACTGCTTAACTAGAGAATTATTCCAAATACTTCTAATAAATTATAAATTTACTCATTTCATATAGAAGGACTCTCTCTTTCTCTCTCTCTCTCTCTATCTCTCTCTGTCTGTCTTTAATGAGGTATTTTAGAAAATTAATATCAATGAATTATTATACTATTTTCACTAGTTTTTGAACCACTATTTTTCATTCCAATAAATTTGTCTTTTCCTGACATGTTCTGCTCAATATTGACTCTGTAAGTTACTGAAGAGTTCTAGAGAGATAACAGATATTGAATGTCAGATCACTTTTAGACAATATGTATTAAACCATTTATCAAATGTATTAAACTCTTCTTACTATGAGTATATCAAATCCCCAACCAAAATTAAATCAAGAGGAATCAAACGAGGGTACAGGGTACTGGTAGCAGAAGCCAGCCATTCTACTAAATTGTCTGACAGCATATTCAGAGAGAAACCATATCCAAGGCAACAAAACATAAAAGTGCACCAAGATTAGACTTTATTTGCTATGATCTGAATGTTGCCTCCATCCAATTTATAGGTTAAAACACTAACCCCAAAGTGATGGTATTAGGAGACAGGGTTTCCTAGAGGAAATTAAATTATGAGGATGGAGTTCCCATGAATAAGATGAGTGACCTTATCATTCATTCATTGCTGGTGGAGTTGCAAATTGGTGCAGTCGCTCTGGAAAGCAGTATGGAGATTCCTCAGAAAACTTGAAATGAAACCACCATTTGACCCAGCTATCTTACTCCTTGGTCTATACCTAAAGGACTTAAATCAGCACACTACAGCAACACAGCCATGTCAATGTTCATAGGTGCTCAATTCACAAGAGCTAGATTGTGGAATCAACCTCAATACCCTTCAATGATGAATGGATAAGAAACTGTGGTATATATACACAATGGAATATTACTCAGCCATAAAGAAGAATAAAATTATGGTATTTTCTGATAAATGGATGGAGCTGGAGAATATCATGCTAAGTGAAAGAAGCCAAGTCCAAAAAACCATAGGTCAAATGTTTTCTCTGATAAGTGGATGATGATACATAAAGAGGGGGCATAGGGGGCAAGAAAAGAATGGAGAAACTTTGGATGGTGTAGAGGAAAATGGGGCAAAAGGATGGAGGAAGGAAAGAGAGTAGACTAAGACAGATATTATTACCCTATGTACATATATGATTACGTGAATGGTGTCAATCTACATTGTGTAAAACCATATAAATGAAAAGCTGAACCCCATTTGTGTACAATGAATCAAAATGCAGTCTGAAAAAACATATTAGCACCCTTATTAAATGGCCCAAGAAAACAAGCTGGCTGTTTCTGCCACATAAGGACACATTTAGAAGGTCCCATCCATGAACCAGAAAGAGGAATTGCACCAAAAAAAATGAAGCTACCAGTTCACTGATCTTGCACTCTTCAGCCTCCAGAAGTGTGAGAAACAAATTTCTCACTTTAAGGACTACCCAACATGTATATTTTGGTATATAATCCAAAATAAAATAATACAATGTGCACTAGAGTCAACACTGTGAATTGCATAGTGAAGAAAAAAAGCAAAAGCAAAAGGGAATTAATTCCAAGAAGCAAGTTAGTGTAGATTACTGAAGTCATGTTAACAATAACATTCTATAGAAATTACCACGGGTGTGCTGAGACAATCTCAGATCAAA
The DNA here is from genome assembly GCF_902686445.1 of Sciurus carolinensis. NCBI lineage: Eukaryota > Metazoa > Chordata > Mammalia > Rodentia > Sciuridae > Sciurus > Sciurus carolinensis. The sequence continues at coordinate 1,060,253 of NW_025920119.1, forward strand.
GTCAGGGATTAGGAAATTAACAGACTCAACTTTATTTAATATGTTAAAAAAAACAGATGTATATGTGTGTGTGTAGCATTTTGCATATATTGGAGCTATTCCTACTATTAATTTACACATCTAACCTAAAGCTGTGGCAAAAAGATGTCCATTACCCCACTGACCATAAAGTTGTGATGAAATGATTTAGTTTAAGCACTCCTGGGATATAACATAAATGACTGCTTTCAAAAATAAGGAGCACTGTAATTATTCCCTATAAAGATGTAAAAGCAAGAAAAGTGATGCACTATTAATTTTATTTCTCAAGCAGTAGTTCATAGGAAGAATACAGCTGTGAATTGCAAAGGAAAGGTTATAAGGAGACACCAATTATTTTTCACAGTCTAACTTCATTAGAGTAGTCTTAGAAGACAGGTCATCATTAATATTTCAGTCATAAATTTGTTGATAACATTGTTTCCTTTGTCATTGCCAGAATGTCTCATGCATCCCATCTTCTTTTACCACTGTCAGTGCAGTGTTTTTTTCTCTCCATAGGAGTAACTCTATAAGTGAGCACATTTGTATTTCTGCTTTTCTGTCATGGTTTATTATCTCAAGTGTTCCTATGGCCATATACAGGATTTTATATAATTATTTGCATAAAGGAACTATCAGTATGTCTATGTGTATATCATTTGTGCATATATTTGTTCATTGTGTATGCAAAAGTGACATCTGATAAATAACTCAGTCAAGTCTGATTGTGTGAGATTGTGGAGAATTTCAGATGATGGCATTACTCACAAGGGCATTTACAAATTCTATGGTGACAGACTACTTTGAAGTCTGTAACCACTTGTGGGTGGATCATGTAGTTGAATACACAGTTGCGCTCTCTCTGTCTAGTGCTAAAGCATCTCCTTAGCTCAGTTGGGACACTTGACTATCAAAAGTTTTTCATAATTTTATTTAGTTTTTAAAATATTAAGATAGCTAGTACGAAAAAATTTCTGGGCTCATTAGATTTGTGTTCTATTGTTGCTTTCCCATTTTCTCAGCAACTCTGAGCAGTTTATCAGATGTCTGTGAAACAATACCTCACATAAAACAATTGTGCTAGATGACTTATAAATACATGCATATAGTTCCATAAGATGCTAATACCACCAGTGACTATAAATGTGACATTGAGAAAATTATAGGGTATCCCTAAACCTCAATTTCCTCATCTGTGTAATGACTAGAGTCAGTAATCTAATAACTACTGATCAGAATATGTAAAAGTAGTGCAAAATAAAATAATGTAAGGCTTGCAATAAATGATCAAACTCATATAGACAACATAGTCCTTGGTATGTAAAAGGTACTAAATAAATATTATTAATTCCATTTCCTTATAAGGAAAACAACAGGAATAAAATGCATATATCCTTAAAGAAAGAGTATATATAACAATAAAACCAAAATCTTGCTATCGAATTCTAAGAAATTAGGGACATTTTATTGCACAAATTTCATCATCAAAATTACAGAGAAGTGAAAGCAAGAATAAAAAAGAATTATAAATGATTAATCATACACAACTTGTATATCAAAAACAATATGAATTTTTAAGATGTGAGTGAACTTCTTATTCAATCAAAACTTCAGAATCAGATTTATGCAAAAAAAGAGCCCATTATTCATGAATATTTGCAGGAATCATTCCTTGGGATCCTCAGATCCATCATAAGGATTATTACTGCAATATTTTTTATTATCATTTGCTACTACCACAGTTGAAAAATGTCCTTCCTAAGACACTCCATCTCTAATGAGGACACTCTCCCCAGTAATAAGTTCCAAAGTCTAAGAAATCTATGCATTGAAACAGCTAATATCTTACAGAGAAGAATGCATCTGCTATTGGACAAGAATATAGGATTTTATTTTATTTTAATATTAAATAAATAATACATGCAGGCATATTGGATTAATTCAAAGTGGACAGCCAACTTGACCTTTTCCTCTTCCTAGCATCTTAAAACAGATCTTAAGAAATTACTAATATTTATTTTCTTTCATATATACTGTCATCTTTGAGGGCCCATTTATTTTTTCAGCTACTTTTTTTAACAAAAAAAGTTAATTTGCACATCAAAAAACATAACCTAACTTTCATGAATTGCTTATGCCACCCCATCTTATGTTCTCATATTCCTTAATGCAGTACCATAGTGACTATTATTTGGCATAGCAAACAACATTCCTAATGCTATAAAGAAATGAGTATGGGCTGAGGAGATAGCTCAGTCAGTAGAGTGTCTGCATTGCAAGCACAAGTCCCTGGGTTCATATCCCCAGCACTGCAAAGAAAAGAAAAAAAGTGAGCACAAGGAAAATAAAACCAAAATTGAATTCCTTCTTAAATATTACTTTAAATACTTTATCCAATAAACATAAAAAATACTTCTAGAGGATGCAGATTAAAATACATTATTGCATTTCATTGTAAGGAATATGATTAGATTTTCCAAAACTAGTCTTTTCTTTGTATGCTTAAATCTATTTTCTAAACACTTTGAGATTTTCCCTTATTGACATAGTATAGAATTATAAGGCTAAACCTTGCAAGAGATCTTTGCTCCTCTATATCAATGGAGCAAGTGAGACAACAGCTTTTATGCTTTTTAGAGCAACTCTTGTGTTTGGAGGTAAAAAGGGGATTGACGATTTAATAAATTATAAGATGTCTGTCTTATTTTGCTTAACATACTTCCAATTTTTATTCATTTTTTTCTGCAAATAACATAATTTTATTCTTTTTTATGGCTAAATAAAATTCCATTGTGTATATATACCTCATTTTCTTTATGCATTCATTTCTCCGTGGCATTTATGCTGGTTAAATAGCTTGACTAATGTGAATTTCACTGTTAAAAAATGTGTGCATACATATATGGCTATAATAGGCTAATTATTTTGAACAAAGCTCATGTTTTTTTCTGAGTATGAAAACCAGAGAGAAAAGAGTAAACTTGGGGTGGTGGAGATTCTCATGAAAATAGAAGGGAATCAGTACATAAAAAAGTGACCAAATGAAGAGATGAGGGAAGGGAAAGTTAAGATACTGGAATATAAAACTGGATAAATTATGTGGATGTACAAGTACTTCTCAATGAATCACACTATTTACAGTTAAAATGCACAAATAAAATTTAAGACTAAAATGAACCTTTTCACAAAATAAAAAATATCCAAAAACATTATCAAGTGTTATATTCATGTTACTATAACATGTACCCAAATAAATTAACAAACTAATAAATTAAATTTTATGATATAAATACCTATTATAAGTTTTATCAGAAATACAAATGTTGAGATGTCATGGGTGCTTTTTTGTTTGAATAAACTTTTTTATTAAAACCTGCCATATATTACTGTCTTAAATCAGATGGTAGTGTACTCTATTCCTTAATATAGTGGTACCCAATAGTTATTTTTCTTCATGGTTTTACATATCTGTACTTACACAGAGCTCATTAAACTATTTAATTTATTCACTTTTGTTTTTGCACTGGGAATTGAACCCAGGGGTACTTTATCACCGAGTTACATCCCCCATCTTTTCATTTTTTAAATTTTGAGACAGGGTATCACTATTGTTGATTGGTCTACATGTTGCTATGACTGACCCTGAATTAGCTTTTCCAAGTTGCTAGAATTATAGGTATCACCACATTCAGCTTTTATTTACAAATTATTCCTACAAAACACCAGTCCAAAGACCATGTAAAAGAATTATTTAATCCCCAGTGAATGTCAAATTACTCATTCATGTCTACCTTTAAAACAACAACATCTACAAACCTATCTCAATGTGCCCTGTTGAATTTTAAAATGTTTCTGATCTATCCAACTAAAATCCTGGGAACTGGGAAACTGCTTGTATATCACTTTATTATTGCATTATTTCTTTTTTTTATTTTACTGTAAAAAAATTGCATTATTTCTATGGTTGATATGAAAATAGGAGGCTAATATAGGTGAGCTTAAGAGCAGAGAGTTTTCTAGTTGCAGAAGTCAGAGAGGTTTCAACCATGTGAGGGTAGGAATGCACACAACCTTAGAGGCTTTGAAGAGTGACAAGAAATAAAGATTATGAGCAATCTAAGGAATCTAAGAGCAGTCACCATCTGAGAACCAGGAAAGAAAAAGGAGGGTCAGTTCTGCCTGTAGTGGAAACTGAATTTAGCTAGCATCTTTTATAAGCTCAGAAGCAGATTTTTCTTTATTTCTCAAGGGTCTTTAGCTAAAAGCCTGACCTTGCTGTTTCCTTGATTTTGACCTAGCAGTACTACAGTGAGAGAACTCAGTTGAGCACATCTAAAAGTCTGTTTCACTTAACTGTGAGACAATAAATTAGTGTTGGTTGAAATTGCTAGTGTTGATAAGTTTTTTTTTTTTTTACAACAACAGAAAGCTAATTCTAAATCAGTTTCTCAAGATTTTTAAAGCAAATCATTTTCATATGAAACTTATGTATAAAGTTAATATGTATAACTCATATCAGCAGGATTTTACAGATTAAAAAGGTACTTATCTCCACACAATGACACAGACCCTTTGTCCCATATGGTACCATCAGTAAATCTTCAGAAATCTAGTAAACATTTGAAGATGAGCATATATTTGAGTACTTAATAGTCAAAAATTAGAGGAGTTTCATATTAAAAGTTTATTCTGGTTGCTCCTGGTTTAGGACACAAGTTACTAAATTAGCCACTTGGATTTACCAAAGTTTAGACATGTTTTTTATCTCTATCTTAACTAACAGCTCTGTAAGCCAAATTTTCACAACTGCTATTTACACTCCTCATTGTAAACATAAAATATGATTCTGCCAGCTCTGAACTTCCTTTTGGCTCAAATTGAAAGAAAACCTAAAAGGAAGCAGGTAATTGCATCTATCCCACACTGTAATGATTTCTTGCTAAGCTTAAGAGCAAGCATAAATACTACCTTCCCATACACTTCCTAAAATCCATGAGCTATTCCTAAAATCCATGAGCTACACTTCCTAAAATCCATGAGCTATTAAAAAAGATTCTTTAAACAAAAGATCATTAAGGGAATAAAAGGACAGTTTATGATGCAAACATGAAATGTATTTCTCATTTTAATAGATGTTTTCATCTGTAATTAATGTCAAACAACTGAACACAAAATATTCTCTTAATAATCAAGACAGTGCAACTCATTGTGTGTACATATGCACCCATCAACTATTCTGGAAGTACCTATGCAGTTAGGTACCTATGTGAATGTATATTTGATGTGTTTGTATATAATTTCTTCATAGTAATTCACATGAGTTCTCTTAAATTTCAAGTATTACTTATACATATTATTCCTATAAAAAGTTTTATGACAGTTTAATTTGTTTTTAGTATGTCTATTATCTTCTTAAAATATAATCTCTTTATCATTTTTCTAGCTTCATTATTAGAAGTATATCCAGTTCCTTGCATATGACCAGAACTCAATAGTAGCTGTTGAATACATATGTCCAAATACTAAATAAAACATATTCAGTGAGATGACAAAGTAAACTTCCAGTTCTTCCAAACTTTAAAATTATTTATTCAGTACAATGCATTCATTCAGACTTCATTAAATCTGGAATCTCATTTGGTTTTGATTTTATCTACCTATTCATGATGTTCATGTAATATATTCAAGAAAAGATATGTTTCTGCAGTGGTAGGTAGGTGTGGAAATAAAAAGTCTAAATAGTGAAGATGTACTTTCTGCTACAAGTGCTGGAGAAGCAAACATTTGTGATCATCACACAAAGTCAGTGTAGTTTTCAATTCTGGTTCAGTTATTATATCTTGCATTATGTAACTGTAAGCCATCCAGAAGTGGGATGGTAATATTAACTATGGAACACAGTTGTTAAAACTGAATGAGTTAAGATGTGTGTGTTTGTGTTTGTGATGTATAGATCCATACACATGCACCTAAGCAGGACTTGTAGGCTTATATTAAGGTTTTGTTGTTGTTATCAATCACAATTTTAATATGGTTTTGAAAGTACTTGACAACCTTGTGTTTTTATGTTTTATTCTGCAGAAAAATCCCTGGTTCCTAGGTTTGTTGTTGTTGTTTCAGCCTACACTCATCTGCAACAAAATGGTCCTTACTTGTTTTAAGGCCCATACATTCAATTTGAAAATTTTCACTTACTAATGGATTAATCTTCAATTTATTTTATCCTTCAATATAATCTACCTTATGCTAGGTGCCTCCTATAAATAATAACAGCTACTAAAAGTTGTGGTTAATTTCAGTTTACCAGTTCAAAACAAGATGATTCAAAATATTAGCCACCAATAGGTGGAGGGCTTTTGCTATATAAGGTAAATTACATTCAAAATAAACCAAAACATTTGAAATTAGGGTAGTCTATATTATAAGGTGTGTCCCAATTTTAACTCTGCTTTGAAACCTGGGGTGGGGGCAGCAGCAAGTGCACAATAAGAAAAAATACAGATGAAAAAAATTTACAGTATCTTCAGAAGTACATTTCAAACATTCACTAAGGAAAGCAGACATTTCCCCTATTGCAAACTTACATGGTTCATATGAATAGCACACTGCGCAGCACTCAGAGATTCAAGAGATATGAAATTTTTTTTCATTAAACCTGTAGCTACCCATAAACCACCAATATTTCTTCAACCTCGACAAATATTCCCAGTCCTGAAAAATATATGAAGAGATGAAGAGTGATAAGAGGTGCTTTTTATTTTTTCATGAACTCAGAGCCTCCTTTAATTTAAATATTTCAAAATAGGCTCCTGAAAAATTGCATGTGCATGCTCTCACACACACACACACACACACACACACACACACACTTACATATAAATACTAACATGTTTCAGACCTTTTACTAATGACGTGTAAAATTGTAAATGCAGAAATTCTAACATGGAAGGCAAACAAGGTACATAACAATTAATTCCTTCTACTTTAATTAATTGAACATCATTTTTCAATCAGTCTTTGCATTTATAAACTCTATCTTAAAAATAGTGATAATGGATTTGCCAAGTAATTAAACATACCATATAGGGTAATGACTGCTATTTGATAAATTCATTAGTTAAAAGAAGCCAAGACTACAGGATGAATTCACAGGGTATGTTCTGAACTGATTTCTTCTACTTAAAATAGATTAGAAAAAAAATATATAGTCCTATGTTTAAATTATGAAGAATATAATGAAAACATAGAACATTCTTCTTCAGTATCTTCACCTGCATATATTTTTTTCTCAAAGCTTCCTGTCTACATTACTGTGACACATTCAAAATAGAAATACTCGTAAAACTTAATAAAAAGTTAAGAAAAGCCAAAAACAATAAATTAACTTTTTAACATGATCCTTGTATGATTTATGAAGCATATTTTTGAAAGAACATTCCAGATTTTCTTTATTTATTTATATGTCGTGCTGAAAACTGAACCCAGTACTTCACACATGGTAAGGAAGTGCTCTACCATGTAGCTACAACCACAGTCCTACCTGTGTTTATTTTTCAAATCATTTTATTTTGAATAACTAACATGTATGACATTATATATAATGAAAATATAATTTCATCTATATTGATATATATGAATACATATACATACCTTGCTAAAATGTTCCTGTAGTGAAAGTAGTTTCCTGCTTGTACTGGTGGGTGGGTTCCTAGTAAGTGGCAGTTTCTACCTGCTGATGTTCCAGCAGAAGGCAGAAGCTCATGACCAATTTTCTTTTGCAGGGTTCTTGCACTTTGAATCCAAAAGACAAAACCTATAGAACACTGGACAGCAGCTTCCAGCTTGAACCGGCAGCAGCTAGCAGGATATATATACCTTTTGGGTAAATGCTATTGGTTCACATTTATGTTAATAAGGGTTAGGAAAAGTAGCAACGCCATTGGTTCAAATTTATCTGCACCACGCCCCCTTAGGGGAAAGCAGAAGTGAGGGAAGAGCACGAGCACGTGACCTAACCAATAGCGCATTTCCTTTTTACATGCCGCCATTAGCAGAGGAGGAGAAGCCAGAGCGAGGAAGTCAAAGCTGCTGCCTTTGCCACAGTGGCAGCCGCTGCCACCGCCTCCTCCAGAAATGCTGCTGCCTCTGGGACTCCACTGCCTCTGGGATGCCACCGCCACACTCTCTGCCTCCAGGACACTGCTGCTGGAGCACAGGAGCCGCTACCACCGCATCGAGGGTACTGGAGCCTCCTCTGTTGCAGTTGCATCCAGGGCGCCAGAGCCTCAGCAGCCACCGTAGTGAGGTCCCAAGTGAAGGAGCCAACTCTACCTCTGACGCTGCCTCCTGGACACGGGAGCCTCCACTGCCTCCTAGCACTTTGAAGAAGGAGGTAGGTGCTAGGAAACCCCCCCGGGTATGCATGCACCTTGGGTAGGGGACAGCAGTGTCTAGAGAGTTTCTCTTTGTTGAGGAGAGCCAGCACTTTAGAGGCAGGTTCACCCAGGTTGGTGGTCTACTGCCTCAGGACTAGAGGTGTGACCCTTGAGTTTGGGGTTTGTGGGGCCAGAGGTAAGGGGATATTTCTGGTGTCTTTAAGCTGTTTGCAGGGCTGGATTGGTGTGAGGATCCTCTCTGCAGCCTACCTTGTGTGGGTGGGACCCCAGTGGGTGGGACCACATTTTGTGGAGGAACAGGTGTGTGGGTCTAAGTGAGGGGATCTTAAAGGAGTGACAAGATCCTGGTTTGAGGCAGGTCTGTTGGGTGGGGGCAATTTTGAAAGGGGCTGCTAAAGGAGGCCCAGTTGTCAATAAAGAAGAGGTTCAGTTTTGGTACATAATGACTACCTCCTGTTACACCCCCCCCCCCCCCACATTCTCAGTCATTGGAGTCACCTCCAGGAGCCAGGAGGCTCCTTCAGTGAGGGTCCTTGGTTAGAGTTTGTGGACTACTCCCTTGGCAGGCAGAGTCTCTTCACCCTTCCCCTCCCCACACAGGAGGATGACAGACAGATTGTGTGTCCAACCAAGTTTTATTCTGTGAGGCAGGAGATGAGGAGATGAGGCTGGTCTTGCAGGGGAAGCTGATTTTAGTTCTGTGAACTGGGGCTGTTGGGAGTGATCTGCACAGCTGCACAGTGGAGTGTGTTTCAGGAAATGAACCTTCCAGCCCAGGCTGGAGAGGTGTGGCAGTCCAAGAAGGCTGGAGTTACATGCTATTTCCATGGGAACTGTTCAATTCTAACACAGTCTTTCTTCATGAACCATGGCGATAGCTTTGCCCATCCCCCAAAGTCATGTTGCCAGATAATATACAGGCCACCAATTAAATTTGAATTTCAGAAAAAGTGAATACATTTTTTATGTGTTGCTAAATGTGGCAACCCTATCCCAGGACACATTTGGCAATGTCTGGAACATTTTGGTTGCCACAGTTGGGATTGCCTCTGGCATCCAGCAGGAAGAGACCAGGCATGGGGCTCACAACATCCTGTACTTCCCAAGACTCTTCCTACCTGAACCACGTTATCAACAGGGAATATCCAGATGAGAATGGCAATACTGTCCCTTTTCCAAAATGCTGGGGATCAAAAGTATTTTGGATACTTTTTAGAATTTGTAATATTTGCTAACAGAAAATCCCAATCTTAGGATGGGGCCCAGATCTACATTTGAAATTCATTTTATGATTCATTTGCACTTTAGTACCATAGCTCTAAGGTTACTTTTGAAGGTATCTTAGTGAACCTACATTTTGATGTGAACTATCACATGAGGTCAAATGTGGAATAGTCCATGCATGGCATCACAGTGACTACAGAAAGATTCAGAATTTGAATTTTTGTATTAGAAATGCTCAAACTGTACTGGTAAAGTTGGAAAGGTTGCTATCACCTGATGGTGATGTACCCCACGCCCACCATGCTAGTCTGATATGAACATTGCCTTCTTGACTAACTCAGTCTCACTGCTTTTAAATTGTTTCATATGCATGTTTGGGGTTCAGAGGAAAAGTGGGGGCTGTGATTGCTTAGCAGTGTTGTCTGGGACAAACTTCATAATCTTACCTCAGTGTCTTACCTATAAAGTGACTTGGCCATCCATGAGGATGGACTCTGTGCTAATGTTAGCATTGCCTAATTCCTTACAGCTCATGGAAGGGTCACATGGTGTGGGGCACTGCGACAGGAGATTCCAAGCCAGATCTCCTTCATTCCCCACCAAAACCCCATGAGGAGAATCATCATCTCCTTTATTTGATATGTGAGGAACCAAAGGGACAGAGATATTAAGCAACCTGCTTTGAGGTCACACATGGAGCAGTTAGGATTCAAGCACCATTTTTCCAGGCTTGTGTGACCCTGGCATACAGAGGGCAGCAGGAGGGAGCTTTGAACTTTGGAATTGCAACCAGGAACATGGCTTGTGGTCAGGTACATGCAGAGAAACAATTGAGGCAGAAAGGTCCATTTGTCCCAGTCTGCAGGACTGTGAAAAATAGGCTGCAACATTTGTACTCGCCTCAACAGGTAGCAGAGGGTTATAGAAAGTGTGTGAGCATGGTAGGATTTGCTTAGAGCTATACTTCAGGATGTCTCAGCCGTTAGCAAGAACAGGGTGGACATTGGCTGCTGGATGTCTGAGGGGATGTCATTTGAGCAGAGACATGAAGGAAGGGAGGATGTAGTCATCTGAATTTAGTGTGTTCCTGGCAGAAGGATCAACATATGTGAAGCCCTTGAGTTGGGATCAGAGAATAGCAAGAAGGCCCATGAAACCAGAGCAGAGTGATGGAGAGTGATGATGAGGTCAGAGAAAGGATGGGGTCCATCATGCAGAGCCTTGTGACTGCTGAAGTCTTTGGCTCTGGGGGAGTTTGGGCCTGGAGACGAAATGCAAGTATTGGGGATGAGTGGGGAGTAAACAAGGAAGCCACGTCATCAGGCAAGAGAAGAAACTTGTGCCTTTTCTTTGCAGAGATTTTATTCTGGGATGAGAACCCCTGGGCCCCCCACTCACCACCACGTAGAGGAGGTACTGCAGAATGCTTATCCATTGAATGGGTGAAGAACTGCCAAGTGGGACATTTCTGGCACTCCTGATGCCGGTAGGATTGACATGTGTGTGCATTATGTTTGTGGGCTCATGTGGGCAGAAATTCTCCTCAGGAATAATGCAGACCCATGTGCTTAATGCATGTTGAGGATTTTTCTGGTTTCTGGCAGCACAGGTCCTGGGAGCTTCAGATAGTGATGTGCACCTGTAGCACACTGATTGCCATGGTTCTCAGTGGTGAGGGTGGCAGGAGGGGCCTGGCTTTCTTGCTTGCTTTTGTCTCCTCTTCCATGCAGCTGAGTCTCCTTGCAGCAGGTTCATGGGGTACTGTAGGAGCTGGTGGGAGGATTTTGTCAGGGGTTAGCAGATAGGAAAGGGCATATTTGTTGCCACTGTAGCCCGCAATGACTAAGGCTGCAGAAGAGTGATGGGACTTGAATGGGCTTGACTCCTGTAACCAGGTCTGTCCCTAAGTATCATGTGACTCAGCATCTCCCTGCTCAGCTTCCTGTTTCTGCTTTCTAAGCAGAGAAGGTTACAGAGCTGCAGGAGTCTGAGTGCCTCAGCTCATCTGGTTGGCTGGCACCATCTTCTGTGACCAGGCCTTTCCTGTTTCCTCTACTTGGAATTTGCCAGGTCTGTATTTAAGACTTAATAAAACTCAGTAGCTGAAAAGACTTTGAGAGTCTTACTCCCATCCAGGTAAACCAGGGCTCAGCTAAAACATCTTAAGGGAATATCAGCTTTCAAAAAAAGACACACCATCAGATACCAAGCCTGTTCTACAGACAATCTCATTTAACTATGCCCATGCCATGTGCAGTGAATAAAAACTCTTTCTCTTGTGGATTAGGACATTCAGGCACAGAGATGGCAGGTACCTAGACTGGGGTTGTAGCTCAGTGGTGGAGTGCTTGCCTCACATATATGAGGCACTGGGTTGCATCTTCAGCACCACATAAAAATTAATAAAATAGAGGTATTATATCCATCTACATATAAAATATTTTAAAAAATTACTCTCCAAATCAATTGCAGTCTAGCCTTTCTATATTTGTAATTTCTTCAACATTGACAGACCTGACTCCCATTATTTACACGTATTGGCTTATTTGTTCAATTGTTTGTATATGTTGTGTAATGACTAGATCAAACTAATTGACATACCCATTACCTCACATACTTCCTATTATTTTGTGGTAAGAACCCTTAAAATTTCTCCTACAATTTTCAAGTATACAATATGTTGTCATTAACTGTAGTTACCCTGATATGTAGTAGGTCTCTTGAACTTATTTCTCTGCATTGCAAAACATCTCCCCAACCCCTCCTAACCTCCTATTTCCTAGAAATGATCATTCTATTTTCTACTTCCGAGTTCAACTTATTTATGCCCATATATATAACTTTTTTTAATATACACACATATATATATACATAAATCATATATTTTCAGATAGGGTTGTTTCCTTGTTCAAGAGTTGCTTGAATTCCTTATATGTGTCTGTCTGTTCATTGTATTGATTGCTTCTTTTGCTGTTCTGAAGAGCTGGTTAATTTGATGCAATCTCATTTGAATTTTTTTTGTTTTGTTGTTTATGCTTTGAGGTTCATATTCCAAAGAAATCTTTGCCCAGATCACTTTCATACTCCATTTTCCTTTCTTTTTCTTGTAATAGTTTTGCACTTTCAAGTCTTATATTTAACTCTTCAATGTATATTGAGATAATTTTTGTATAGGGCCTTAATTTCATACTTTTGCATGTTCAGTTTTCCTAGCACTATTTATTGAAGAGTCTGTGCTCTCCCTATTGTGGCATCTTTGTTGAAGATCACTGGATCATAAATATATCCATTTTGGGACTCTTTATTCTGTTCCATGTGTCTGTTTCTACAGCAGTTCTGTGCAGCGATCTTGGTTATAATATTCTTTCTTTTGACACTTTTCCAATCTAAATTGCCATCCTCCAATCTAGAGGTTGCCCTCTGCTTGATGGACATTTTCTATCCTGGGGTTTTCTTTCTCTGTCATCTTGGGAAATTTCTTACACTTCTCTTGTGCTGGTTCTCCTTATTATATCCATGCCATCCTCTTTCTTAGTTTACTGTATTGTCTTGTCAAAGCACATACTTTAGTAGCTATCGACAAAAAAACATGAAATTTTCAGTTTTTGCTCCAATTTCATTTCCATTTAGCCTGAAAAGCTCTTTTGGTGTTTCTTGTCATTTCTGCTGGTGATGGATTTTCTCCTTTATATGAAGGTATTTCCAGTTTGCCTTTTGTCCTGAAGGATATTTTTGTTGGATATAGAATTCAGTGTCCTCTGATTGGAGGGTGTCATTTTCCTTCGATGCTTTAGATTTTTGGTTTTCAGTAATTTTATAATGATGCGCTTAGTTTTTATTTGAAATTTGTCTTTTTTTGTGTTCACTCAGCTTCTTGAATCTATGTTTATGTGTTTTATATGGGTTGTTTCAGTTAATATTACATTAATTTGGAGGTGCCTATTCACTTCTTATGTTTTGCAACTCCAGTTAGCCTTATGTTTGACCTTTTGATATTGACTACAGATCCATTGTGCTCAGTCCATTTGTTCAGTCTTTATTCTGATTTTCAGTTGTATAGTTTGCTCTGATTAAGTTCAACTCACTGACACTTTAATTTTTTATGTCTATTTAGCTATGAAGGTTACCAACTGACTCTTAAATTTCAGATAATGTATTTATTAGCTTTAAATTTATCATTTTTAAAGTAAATTTTTTTCTTTGACATTTCTTATCTTTTCCATTGTTTCAAGTTTCTTGTCTTTCACCTCAGTGAGTGTAGTTATCATAGCTGATTTAAAGTCTTTTCTCTGATAATTCTAATATCAGAGATATTTTGAGGTTGGGAGTTTGGGATGTATTAATTTTTCCCTTTAGAATGAGTTACATTTTTAGGATTCTTTTTTGTACTTCGAATGATTCTAGATTGTGTCTGTTTTTTTCATTTTTTTTAAGAGGGCCTTGCTGTGTTTCTCAAGCTGACTTCAAACTCCTGGACTCAAGCGAGTCTTCTGTGTAGAAATAAATTCTTCTGAGGAACCCTGAACTTTTTTATTGCACTGGCAATTGTCTTTAGACCATCCCTGAAACTCAGAATGGAAGTTTTATTCTCTGGAAAAGAGAGCTGAACTCTCATTTCAGAGTTTTGAGTCATTATGATGCTGCTCTGTGTGTGTCTTACACAGCAAAAGAATTAAGGTTCAGACTGAGATTTGTACAGTGTTCATAGGAATTAGGGGATATCTTTTCTTCAGCATTTTCCTGTCCTTAATTGCCGCTAGCAGTCATCTATGTTTGATCAAACTCTTTCCTCTTTTTCTGGCCAGGTAATCTGTGGAATTTATATGGATGTTTTATAAACATCACTGCATCACTCCTATGATGATGGCCAGTCCTTGGGGCAAAATATCCACTTCTCTCCCATTCCCCAAACAAAAACACAAACAGTGGAAATCCATCCCAGTAATAGTCATTTTGGTTTTCTCCTCCCAACACTCTGTCTTCCATTTGTTTACTCTTCAGGACCTGCGCATAGTTGTTTCTGTTTCTTCCAAAGTTTATACTTGTAACCCAATGTATTTTTAAGTCATTTTTCAGACTTTGAAGCCATGCATGGGCTTTCCCAACCTAACATTTTCATCAGAAATTCATCGAGTGTGGAACTGAAAACTCTTTTAGTAAAAAATGAGAATAAAAATGTAGGTTATATTACAAAGTTACAGTGAGGAATCCTGCAGGGTTTTGAAAAGGTACATCCTAAAATATCTTCTGTGTTTTGGGTGAAACATGGATGGAATGAGGTACTTATTAAACTTTTTAAACTTTTGTCATCTCTATGCTATACTGTTGCAACAACCTGAATTCAGATATTGCTAATCAAGTTGAAAATGGAGGAATCTATTTAGAAACATTATGAAAATAGAATAGTCCCAATTTGGCCATAGGTTTATTAATGGAGGAAAGAGATAAGATGACCACTGCTTACTGCCCAGGAATGATAATGATGTCATTAATCTGGATATAGTGCATAGGTGGACAGTATAGTTTGAGGAAAATTATAAATTGAATTAGAAACATGTTGCACTCAAAATTCTGTACAATATTACTCAGCATGAAGTTTGAAAGTTAAAGAGGAGCTTTGGAGAACAGGTTTAGAAATGTAGATTTAACTCTTTAGCAGAGAAGTGATGAGTCTTATGAGTAGACCCTTGAAAATGGTGTAAACCTCAGAGGTAAACCTATGAAAGAGGGTGAATCAGCAGGAAATCTGAGAATTTCAGAGCAATTTAGAAGAGCCATGAGACTGAGGTACACCAGAGGCCAAAAGTGAGAAGTTTGTAGTCTGAAGAATTTGTCAGTGGTGTCTTGCATAGCCATAAAAAATATCCAAAAAGCAAAGAGATGTAATCCTCCATCTAAGATCATGCCTGCTTTAGTAATGAGGCTCTTCCTCCCAAGCAGCAGTATCAAAAGTTTAATTTTGTTATAGATATTAATGCAAAAGTCATATTCCAAGGCAAAGTAAAGAGGATGTAATGGAGTAAATAGAGGTGTTAAGTCTAGACCGCATTTTAAAACTTCCTCAAGGAGGGGAATGAGAGCAGTGGAATTGTAGCTGGTGGCTTAAAGGCATAAAAGGAGCAGGGTCAGGATCTTAGTTTGGTTGGGTATTATTAGAAAGGCAACTCTGGAGAGAATAATGAGTTTGGTGGTAAAGTTTTAGAGTAGATAGATAAAATTGAGAATGTTGAGGTTGTAAATATTTAAGAGTATTTCTGTCTGTAATGTAAGAAGGAAAGAGGGTAAGTAAGGAGAAGTTTGTTTTAGGGAGAAAAGTGAGTCTATACTGAAGGAAATTGGGGAATTAAGACATTTAGAGTGAGTGTAGAGTGAGGTTGCTTCTTCTGTACTAATTTATGGAATAGAAAATAGTTGGAAATAAATCTTGTATCAAACAAAAAATAGAAAAGCTATCTCCCCCTCACCTACCAAATTATTACAAGATATTTGAGAAGCAACAAGAGGATGAATTTCTAGAAGAAAATAAAAGCTTAGGGAAATAAGACCAGTATTTGCAGCTGACCTCCTAGGTGGAAACCTACCCAGTTTCCATGTGCTGGCTTTCTCCATACCTCCCTGGTTTCCAGATATGCCAGTGCATGCTGTGGGGTACTAGTCAAGGGCCCCTTCTTTTCAGTGTCTGTTTGCATAACTCCAGTGCAGCCCTCTTTTTCTTTGCCCATCTCTTTTATTCTTTCCTAAGGTGCAGCCTTTGCTCCTCTTTCTCGACTCCAGAGAAAGCATTTGACCAGGTTGATTTTTTTTCCGTGAAGCAACTTTAAACTGTTGTTCTTCTCCTCTGCTCATTTGTGCTTCAGAAATTCCCCAGTGCCTCTGAAAAACTGAGCTGTTTCCCAGATCTCCAATTGGCCACTATCTCCTTTCATATACGCGGGACTCTAACCAAGTAATTCATTCTTTATTAGAGAATTCATGTTAAGAATCTGCTTGTGTTTTCTGTCCATATCTCTCTTTTTATTTTTTCATTTTGCCAGGAGTAGGCATCTCCCACACTCAGTTCTGCCTTGAAATCCTTCCTCAATTTTTTTTAGATTCCATGACCTGGAGATTTCCTTTCCCTCCCATCATATGTACATTTGTCCATACTTAAATAGTTATGGTACTGTATTTTCATTTCAGTATGATTTTAAAAGTTTGATGACCTCTAAAAGGTGGCATGTATACCCAATGGAGTTTTATTCAGCCATAAAGAAAAATTCCCTTATGTCATTTACTGAAAAATGAATGGAATGTAAGAACATTCTTTTAAGCAAAAAAACCCAAATTCAGAGAGTCAGGGGACATCTGTTTTCTCTTATATGTGGAAGCTAGAGAGAAAAAAAAATGATGTGGGTCTTCTGAACATGGATGGGAGACCAGTAAATTAGAGAATGGGGCCAGGGGAAGGGAAGAGGGATAGTAAAGTGGAAATATTGTGGAACAAAATTGACCAAATTATATTGTTATATTGCATGCATGTACAAGTATATAACAGTCCCACTATATGTATAATTGTAATGCACCAAAGTACTAAATTTCTGGGAGGGCAGAGGAGGATGCAGGTTGACTGTTTTCCACTCACTGATCTCTTTGATTTCAGCTGGTGACCACTGAAGTATCTCAGACAGGATGAACTCTGAGCTCAGCAGTGGAGGTTCCCCTGGAACCAGTAATGAGCCATTCCATCTACAGACTGAACCTCTGGCCCCTGAGTAACCCACAAGAGGCATCTAAGGAAATAGAGTCTTGTTCTGGCAGTTGGAGAACTGAGGTACCAGTGGAGTGGGTGTGGAGGTGGAGGGCAGCTCTTAGGATGAGGGGACTAATTCTTCTGGTGAACTGTTCACTGTTCTCCCATGTTATTTGTTCTAGAATTAGGTTGGTTTCTTTTTGTCTTAATTCATTAATGTATTGTGCACACCTGTTTAATTTTCTCCAGAAAATTGACCATCTTTTAATAATTCTTAGTTTTAAAAATGTGTATCTTTAAACAGCAAGTAATATCAAACCAATTGTTCAGATTTTGTTCCACACATGTTCTGGTGCTTATTTAAAGCTCAGTTCTCAACTGTATATGTTTTTTTTTTCTTGTTTTCTTTCCCATTCTTTCCTCTTTGTGACTGAATTCATCATCAAAGAATTTCATTCTTTTATTGATCTTTATAAATAATAATGGTAATAACAATAAGCATACTATCTCCAGTTTTAAAAATACAGAGCTGTTTGAGGACAGAAATGATTGCTGTCTCATGTTTCTAGGTGTGTCCCCTGTGGTTGGTTCACATGGTTTCAGCACTTTACCAGGTGACAAAAGGTCAAAAAACAAGTCCACCCAAGAGAAGAAAAGGAGCATCTTTGAAACCTACATGTCCAAGGAGGCTGTTTCAGAATGCTTGAAGAGAGGAGTGCATATCCAGGTGCTTAAAATTATTGGCAAGCTATTCCCTGAATGTGGGACACTGAAGCAATCTCTTGATCTTTCAACTTTTTCCTGTGTGTGTTGCATGTTTGAGATGATCATCTAATTGGTGCAGGGCTTACTGCTTCTTAGACATTGCAATGCATTTAGAGGTGATAAGAGACAGTGATAGGCAAAGTGCTCTGATTTGAGAGGAGGGAGACCTTACTTCCAGTATTGTTGGCTAGGGATGTTTTATTGGAAGGAATAAATACAGGCCATGGGCAAACGGGTCATGGGAAGTTTGTGTAAATTAAGAGAGAATTTGAGTAAGCAAGAGAACTTTCCAAGTGGAGGTACTGGTACCAGTGTGAGATACTAAGACAAAAGTGGGAAATAGGGTTTGAATTTGTCAAACATTGAATTGATAAGTTTGCCTGAAGCACAAAAATGTTGACCACTTTGCTGAGTATTTAGATTGCCCTAGATTCCTTTCTATTTCTTCTGCAGATCCTCATTATCCATTTAAAAAGAAATTCTTCCTGATGGATAAGACAAGTCTTCTGGCATCAAAATAAAAAGCTGAACTCTTTGGCCTTAAAAGCCAGTTAAGTGGGATATTTCAAAGTTTAGTATTGAATAATTACTAAGTTTAGTGTCTTTATAATAAGAGATTTGGAAAAAGATACAACCTTCTGAATATATGAAGGAAGAATCAAATAGTGTGGAATAGCTGGAAGTGTGTGTGTTTTTCCTGGGGTTCAACTTAGCCCCTCTTTCCTTGGTTTCTTGGAATAGGAAGATGACACTACCATCTTCCTAGCATTTAGATCTCTGAGCTCCCAACAGGTTCTTATAAGCTGCTTATGAAGTAGGCATTTCATTATATATGTTTTGATATGTGAGTGATCTCCAAATAGCTTTCTTCATTCCAGGGAGGACCATGGGATCATGTCACTCTGTAAATTACAGAAGGAAGCAGGATGGTGATGGGTGACACTTGAGTTGTTCACTCTATATTTTCTACTGTCTCAATTTTTGGTGAATCTATCGTGAGGTCAGCTGCAATAATTCCTTGTCACTAACATTCTAGTTGTTGCTCAGAGTACAATGGGGTCAGGCTTGGCAGATCATAGGTCATAGTTGCCTACCACTAGCTAGATTTGAAATTGAATAGAAAATCTGTTTGAAGAGATATCTGAGAGTTTTGTAATTGGAAACTACAAAAATGCAGAGCAACTAAAATCCAACCTTTTTGCATGGTCAGGACTTACAGGCAACTGCTGGGAAGAAATCTAATAATTCAGATTTTCTTCTTGCTCCCTCTCCAGTCCATCTTCCCTGTCAAATGCCTTGCATTGGTTTCTGGTATTGTTTTGCATAGAAGAAAATCTTGCAGGATCCAGTCAAACTTGACATATGTTATTTCCCTACACCCTGTGCTGTAAGATATGGAAAGACAAAACCATGGAGATCTGCATTCTTCACACATTTATGCTTCCTGTACTGGAAAATCTGGGCAATACATGTTGGTTCTGTTAGGTCCAGTTTGGTGATTTGGCATCCCTTGGCAGAGAAAGATCACCTTTATGCATTTTTATGACAGTGATTTAGTAGCAGAAGAAAACATTTTTAATATGAGAATGTTTTGGGTTTCAGTATCCCATTAGTGTCAGTCATTTGAAAAGTAAGGGTGGCTTTAGTTTTGATTTGTTTTAAATAACAGTAAGAGTCAGACATTTGAATGATTCAGATTTTTTTTTTCTTTTTGAATTGTCATGTGGAACTTGTGACTTGTATGTAATAGTCTGAATTTATCTTCATATCATTTATTTAATTTTGGCTTAGTTCATTGGCATTTAAGAATTTGGATTCTTTTCAGGAAGGGGAGATATACTGTGGTGATGAGAAGTGTGAGTTTTTAGGTGAGCTACTTGGGCTTGAATCATATCTCTGTCATTCCTCTGTATAACCTCTTATTAATTATACAAGCTCTCTGTCTTAAATGTCACATCTATAAAATGGGAATAATCGAAATATCTACTCTGTAGCTTTTTCATGAGGTTTAATTGAGGATACATGTAGAAAACAGAGGAATCCTTTTAAAAAATCTTAGAATGGCCAGATCTCAAGAAATATTAGATCTTATTATAAACTGTTCCAGAAAAGATGTAATATGTACCACAAGAGGAGCACCTTATAACAGCTTTTCTGAAGCATAAATTAAATTACTTTTTTAACCAATGGAGCTAAAGTAATTAATTATAGCTATGTGCCAGATACTCAGGGATTTTACCAATAATCAGGTTAGGTATGGTTCTTGCACTCATGGATCTTGCAGTTTAGTGGAGAGTGCAGGGAGAGAGAGACAGATACTAATAATACTGATGTAAATTTAATTATAATTTTAGTTAGTGTGAAGTTACATGCAGGGTTTTATATGGGAGTGGATTTTCCTAGTTAAGGTCCACCTCCTTACCCCGCTGACTCCCCCACTCACTGCCCAATGTAGCCCCCTTCCTTAATTCCTTGAAAGTACAGCTAAGGGTTGGCTCCAGGTCCTGGAAACACAGGTGGATTTGGTCACTACTTTTTTTCTGAAAAGCATCACCTTGCCTAGTGTTGTCCAGGTACAACAAAGGAGGAGGACATTAGGTCCTGTTTAAACCGAAGGATACAGTCCTAGAAGTAATTTAGGGATAATAATGAGGATGTGACAAATAAATAACAAAAGAAATAGTGACTTACTTTGACTTAGGGAATGACAGTGGTAGACTAGAAAGATAGTAGTTAGTAGTTAGGTTGGCTGCATTAGTCTATTTTCCTTTGTCGTAACTGAATATTACAGACTGAATAATTTTATAAAGAAAAACCATTTATTTTTTACATTTCTGGAGGCAGGTAGCTTTGTGGTTGAGAGTCTGCTTGTAGTGAAAGACTTCTTTCTTGGGTGGGGAAACCTTTGTAGAGTCCCAAGGTGGCCCCGGGTGAGAGAACAAGTTTACTTACTTGGGTCATTCCCTCTTACTCTTTTTATAAATCTACTAATGCAGTCATGTGGATCCCATCTTCATTACTTCATCTAATTGTCTCCTGAGAACATCACCACCACATACCATTAACAGATGAAATTGTGATTTTGTTTTAATATGAGTTTTAGAGGGGACAGACACTCAGGCCACAGCAGTGCATCCAGAGCAGACCAGAGTATAAATTGAAGTGTTGATTGGTGGAACCGTCAGAAGTGAGAACATATTAGACTATCACTTGAGTTCTTCTGAAGTGGATAATGTAGCTAACAGAGCAAGGCCAATTTGCTCTTTCCTGCTTTTGACCCTGGGCAGAAGATGTCTGAAATAAATGAACATTAGTAAATAGATCTATTGTATTATTTCCCTGTCCCTTACCTACCTCGTTGATAAGAACTGGAAGCATAGCCTTTTCTGATATTGTCAGGAGTTCTGTCAGTTTGAGCAAGAAACCTAAGAAGATAGGATAAGCAGCTGACCAAAGTTTGGAACTATGAAGGTGTGTATGAAGGTGATTGTTGTTGAGATCTGGAAGGACAGTTTGGGACTTGGCTATTCTTGGTGCTGTTGCTTCCTGAACAAGAATTTATAAGTTCTTTAAGATTCAATGCAACAAAGTTGTGAAGGTCTAATTTTATGACTTCCTAGGTCTCTGGGCTAGTTATGCAGTTGAGAGTTTATAAATAAAAATAGGTAGTATTCCCGTAGTTGGTACATTCGGATTTCACAGAAGACTTGTTCTTTTTCTGTTTTGAAGTTAATTTCTAAAGGTGGAAGAAATTAAAGTTCAGATGAAGGCTTTAAGCCAGAAGAGTGGACTGTAGTGGGGGTGGTCATACATTGGGTGGATGAATTAGGAAGCATGAACTGTGAAACCTGACACTTAAGATAGAAAGAAGGATGGATATATTTTGAAATTTAGAGCCATTAGGAATTGAGGATGATTTGGAGACTGAGGGAGAATGATCTGAATGCTGCCAAGAGACAGAAGACCAAGAGATGGTGGACCACAGGACCCCAGGATTCTGTGTAAACACAGAGGACCTGCATGAGATGGCCACCTGGAGCTCAACTGCCAGGTAAGAACAGCACTTGCCACCTGGCATTCACCTGAGTACCAGTAGTGGGTGACCTGGTTTATTGGTTTATCTCCTTGCTAAAGGAGTAAAGTATTTTCTGTTCCAGTAGGAAATGTTTATGCTAGAGGACTTAATCAAAGGAACTGTGGAGGGAACAAAAGAGGTGATTCTGTCAGTTTGGTGCTGGGGTGGGCTTTGAACCTCAAGAAGGTGGTCTGTTGTGGAGTTGCAGCTCCTGGACTGAGGGTGAGAAATGCCAAGGTGCCACTCAAGTGCCTGTAATGGGACATGAATAAGGTCAGAGGTGACCAGAAGAAATCTGGGGTCACCCCATCCAGCTTACTTGCTTTGATTTTTTTATCCCTCTGAGTGGGGCCCAGGGTACCAAGTGTCAGGGCTGGTGGAGCTGCTAGAATGTGTGTGTGTAGTCATGTGCACATGTGTGCGCAGAGTTCTGGGTGGGGTCCTCATTTGATTTCATACAATGTTTCAAACATCACCTGCATCAGCCTCCTAGAAGAGCCACTTGCTTGAATTACATTTAAGGAATCGAAGAGTAAATGCTGCTCTTAGAGTAACACAGGTGAAGTTACTTAGTTGGGGTATGCTTCGCTGCTCTTCCAGCCAGTCTATACTCAAGTAGGGGTGGTTGCTGAATTGCTCCAGATTTCCTCTGTGGAACCCTCTTCAGGCACAGCCTCCTTACAGCAAGGCTAAATTCTGCTTGTATTAAAGGGTAGAAGCTTGGAGGGGAAAATTCACTGGAGCAGTAGATTTCACTGGTCTACTTGGCTGGGTGATATTGGAATTGTAATCTTGACCTTTGTGCTTGTGCATGTGTGTGACTTCTTGCATGCAGGTTGGAAGTAAAGAGAATGCAGGGGTTTGGTGTTGCATCCATATGGACAGATAACAAGAGTGCAAACCTTCATTTGGGTACAAGTGTTGTATTAACCTGTTGGAAATCTGTGAGGATATGTGCCTCCTACCCCACACCATGGATCATGTGTACAGTGTGAATGGATGGATCTCCTTGAGAGAAAAATGTATTCATCAGAGCAGTTGTGTTGTTTAGGACCCTGATTATTTCACTATGCATTTTGCACCATCCTTTTGTTTCACCCTTGACTTCTGAGTTCCAACAAGACAAATAACCTACACTCCAGTCTGTTTTTGCTTGTTTTCAGGGTTACTACTTGAAAAAAAGTAAGTTATGGTTCATAATTATGTAGTCCAAATAATTATATATTGTGAGATCATTATATTTCACAAATCATTCATCACTATTTTCTGTGTTTAAAACATTGCCCGTGGGTTTGCTTTAAAGAGAGATCATGCATGAGTATGTACTTTTTAGAAGGGAGAATGAGAAACCTAGAGCAGATAACATATGCGTACTCTCTGTTTCAAATACCATGGGATAGATGCCGTGTTTTGTGAATTCTCTTGAAATGGAAGCCTTTATTTCGAGATGCATATAGAAATGGATCATGACTTCCCCTTCAGTGTGTGTTCCAACACATGTGGTTCCCATTTCATGCTTCCAACCATAAATAGCCTGTCCTTACATTTCTTTACATGGTTTGTCTGAATTAGCTGAATATATAATTGGTGATTATACTTTTTTGTTATTAGTGATTGTGGAGCTACAGGGCATATTGTTTTTGAGGGAGTTTCCATATGGAAATATAACTTTATCTTACATTACTAATTGAAAAATAATTATGTTGTAGATCTGATTTAGATGGTTTCTGTAGGCTGGATGCTGTGAGATTGAATATACCATGAAACTTGGCATGGTGCAATTCTGTTTTTTTTTTTTTTTAATTTTTCAGTAATTGTGGATAATAATTCAAATGAATTGGATAGGTGTAGTGGATTCTGGGATGAAAAGTAGATTTGAAAATCTCTGGCATGGAAAATTACTGTGAGGCAAAAGTGTAATTTGGGAACAGGAATGTGTGAAATTGTTTAAGATTTAGAGAAAGTAGACCAGTTATAATAATTTTTATTAAGTCCACATTAAAACTTATTTAGAAAACTGTGCTTTAAAGTTTAGAGGAATGTATGAATATTTATTACCTTCATTTTTCCTGGGGAGGAGGAATAATAAAATATCTTTTCATTTCTTAAGATTATTTAAGACTGCCTAAACATTCTTTAGAGTGTTACCTTCCCTTTAGTTCCTAAGGATGAAGAGTGGTTATTTGCTTTTTTAAAATTTTATTTGTTCTAATTAGTTATACATGACAGCAGAGCGCATTTCAAAAGGAGCACAAAAGGAGCACAACTTCTCATTTATCTTGCTGTGCATGATGCAGAGTCACACTCTTCCTGCAATCATACATGTACATTGGGTAATAGTGTCCATCTCATTACACCATCTTTTCTACCCCCCACCTTTTCCCTCCACTGACTCTCCTCTGCCCAATCCAAAGTTCCTCTCTTCTTCCCTAGCCCACCCCCCATTAAGAATCAGCATATGTATATCAGAGATAATATATGGCATTTGGTTTTTTGGGGTTGGATTATTTGGTTTAGCATGATATTCTCCTGCTCCATCCATTTACCTGCAAATGCCATGATTTCTTTCATCTTTAAGATTAGTATTCCATTGTGTATATATACCACATTTTCTTTATCCATTCATCTGATGAAGGGCATCTGGGTTGGTTCCATAGTTCAGGTATTATGAATTGAGCTGCTATAATCTTTGATTTGATCCATGTCACTGTAGTATGATAATTTTATCTCCTGTGGGTAAAACCAAGGAGTGGGTTAGCTGGGTTAAATGGGGGTTCCATTCCAAATTTTCCAAGGAATCTCCATATTGCTTTCCAGATTGTCTGTACTAGTTTGCAGTCCCACTAGCAGTGTATGTGTATGAGTGTACCTTTTACCCCATATCCTTGTGAACTCTTGTTGTTTGTGTCCTTGATAATTGCCATTCTGACTGGAATGAGATGAAATCTTAGTTTTGTTTAGCATTTCTCTAATTGATAGTTGTTGAATACTTTTTCATATATGTGTTGATTTGTATGTCTTCTGTGAAGTGTCTCTTCATTTCCTTAGCTCCTTTACTGATTAGGTTATTTGCTGTTTTGGTGTTCAGTTTTTAGAGTTCTTATATATCCTGGAGATGAGTGCTCTATCTGATGTGTGTGTGGTAAAAAATTTTCTCCCATTTTCTAAGTACTGTCTTCACATTGTTTCCTTTGCTGAGAAAGAGTTTAGGTTGATATTTTCATGAAAATAAATGTTTAAACTTCAACAAATAGTAAAAAAAAATGGCAAACCTATCTTTATACTCCTGTATTTACTCATTCTGAGTGGGAAGGTGTAATGGAATAAGACAAGAGCATTCCCCAGTTTGTTGGTCGTCTGTCATTGTTGAGCTGTCTGTCATGTAAAGAGATTCCAGCAGGATCTTTGTCAGGGAATAATAGTCCCCATATACTTTGGTTCTCAGCTAAGCAATGCCTCTTGCAACTGGTCTGAGAACACATCTGATGATAGAAAGAAAGTTGAAGATAATTTGAAATGTCATGTCTTTGGGTATAAAGGGAATACAGAAAACTTTCTTCTCATTAGCAAGACAAGAGTTGCAGAGATATAACAGTACAGAAAATAATGTGGACCTCCCATAGGCATTACATTCTCAGAATTATAAGATGTTCCTATTTTCTGTGCCTTGGCAAGTCAGCTTCCCTTCTGAGAAGGGTTTGATTGATATGGTCATGAAAGAGAGAGAGTCACAGCACACAACATTCATGAGGTACACAGGGTTCACCTCCTAATACTGTAATGTCTGCTCTGCCTGGATTTGTCTTTCACAGCTGTGTTTTTCCATCTGCAGATAATAAATAATAGTGGGAATAGGTGGTAGGCTATACCATAGGCAGAGAAAAGATGGAAACCAACTTGCTTCTCTGCTAGTTCCCCTCATTCTGATATCAGCTTACTTTAGGCCCATCATCACCAATCCAGAATCATCTGAGAATCATTCTGGTATTTCAGGATGATTCTTAGTCCACATTGGGCATCTGATTTTCTAAAATCCACGTTCATTAAAATGACCCATCTGAGTCCTGGTTTTAAATCTCTGTCACTCTTCATTCTGTTTCTGATGTTCTTGGTTGTGAGCACTTTTTGACATTCTTGATACAGTTCTGGTGGGACCTCAGGAAGGAACACACATAGATTTACACCCTCTCATCCAGCATAATAATCAGTTACCCAAAGTGCAACTTTCCTGAATCCTCAAGGCCTTGAAGAAGTAGGTCAACTATGATGGCATGACTAAAATCCAGGACCACAGTGGAAGAGTAAGAAGGTGTCATGGGACCAAGTTCCTGTTGTGAACACTCAGACTAAGATAGAAAATGTAACTTTGTTTAAAAAAATCCTCAAAGAACAAGTTTCTGACATTTTACTATCTATTGGAGAGTCACAGCAGCCTGACTGGGCTCTAGAAAGGTTTTCATAAAAATGAGAAGATTGTATTTAACAGTGTAGCGTGTGGTTTTCATTGTGTTTGTACTGACATTAATTGAGCTTCTGGGGCTAAAGACATAAATTCAAACTTCTGAAAGTCAGGGAAAGGGAGATTTCAGCAGTTTCTTAGTGCTGAACTGATAGAGCCCTGGCAGTCACACACTTTTAAGTCTTAAACAGTCATAGCACAAGACTATGGAAAGACTGGGAAAAGGAAAACATGTTAGAAATATAAAATGATATTGATGTTTAAATACCAGCTATTTTATTTTTTATAAATCATGCCTTTGTAAATATACTACTTCTAGTAATCATAATCATCACAAAAGAAAGGATGTTTTATCAACTTTTGTAAGATTCTGGAATTGCTGGGAATTTAGCAGCAGTGTTTACTTTACATGGGCAATAAGACAAAATTTCATGCTGTAACTCTACCCATATCACTACAGATGCAGAACACAAAGTAAATCCCTATGAAATATAGAATGGTACGCTAAAAGGACTTAATTAATGAAGAAAAAAGTAAAAAGTCAAGAAAGGAGAAATAAATTCACAATGAAATGGAAGAAATGTAGGTACAAAGTCAACATCAGTAATTGTCTCATGTAACAAAAAATATTTCTCAAGGAAATGCACATGGATTGATATGTTCAATAAAAAGGCATACCTTGAAAATAAAAATGCAAAGAAGCTAAACGTAAGCATTATTGAAGAATTATATAAGGGAAAATTAGCCAACGTAGAGCTGCTGCTGCTATATTGGTATTATCCCAAACAATTAAAAGGAAAGAAATTTCACTACAGAAAAGTGGGACATTTGTGCAAAAACACTTTCCCATAAACTATATGCCTAAAATATGTAGGTTACAAAAGAGCAAAAGATGCAGGAAGCATTTGGGATGAACTTTGAAAGACAGGTATGTTTTGCAGGTTTCTATAAAGAGGATGAAGCATTTGAGGAGAGAAGAGTGTATTGCAGGGTATTGGGATAGAAGAGTGGTCATGTGTTTGGTTGAATTGGGTGTGAATATGAATAGCAGATGACAATTGTGTTTATACTGAATTCTGCAGTATTTTTGATGTCTAGCTTTAACACAAGCCTTTTCTGTGTCTTTTTTAGCTACTGTATGTGTCTGAGAAAGTGTCTTTTAAAATTTTTATTTCATTATTTAATACAGTCTTCCACATAACTATTTCACAGTTTTATTGATTGATAACATTTTCTTCCTCTAATACCCTTGGTTACATTATTAGTACTTGTGATTGTATTGTTCATTGTATGAAAATTTTAAATCCTTATTCATAAAATTCCTTCCAAAGAAGTCAGCATACTTAATAGTGATTGATTTATCAAACATCTCAGCAGTTAACTCACCAAACACAAAGAGTATCCTACTTTCTCAGGCATCTAGAATCCAGCTTCAACTTAAGGGTGATTGTGTGGCCTTACTATTTTGATGAAAGGAACACTCAGATGTTGGAGTGGTGGGCATATTCTGTTTCTAGCCAATAGGAAGAATTAAGTATAGCAGTGTCCTTGAACTCACAACTGCATACCATGTGCAGAATTGCCTCTCATGCTCTTAAGTAAACTAATATTTGTATCTCAAGGGAATTGAGAGTTGAGGTTTGGCAGTGCTATTGTAGTATGTTTTGAAATCACGTATTGAGAAGCTTCCAGCTAGTGAGCTTGACTGCTTTCTTGCTTAATTTGTCTCTTCCTTCCTCCTTTTCTTTTCTTTTTTGCCCCTTGATTATCTCAAAAGTTCGATGACAAAGTTCAGAAATTCCTTTTTCCTTGCTTGTATTAATCTGTTATGGAAGCACTTGTTTTTTTTTTTTAAGTCATAGAAATTTTCAATACTAAAATTCCTGATTGATTCTTTTTTGTTATTTTTAATCACTGTTGAATTCCTCATTGATACAATTTTTCATTTCATTGTATTATTTATCTGTATTTTCTTTCCCCTTTCTGAGTTTCTTTAGGAACTTTATTTTGAATTCATTTTCAGGGATCTTAAAAATTTTCTGCAGTTTGGGATCTGTTTAAGGAGAATTTCTGTATGTTTATTGAGTTGTCATGCTTCCTTTTTACATGCTTACGTGTTGATGTGTGCACATATTGTTTAGAAGCTACCACTTCTAGTTTTATGAAGCAACTTTTGTAGAAAATACTTCTTCAGTTAACTCAGATATAAAATATCAGTGGTATAGTGCTTTGGTTTTGGGTGTAGGTAAACTCAAAAGGGCAGCCTCCATGTGATTTCTTCATCTGTAACCTGTATCACAGTATCTGTGAGTACCATCTAAGTGGTGTAGACTTCAGCAATTCATGAAGTTACATGTAAATCTGTGCAGGAATCATGAGCTTAAAAGGCCCTACAGATCTGAAAATCAATGATTCTGTAGCTTGTGACAATGGCATCTAGTGTCCCACTGCTGCCAGATGTGGAACAGACCTTACCCAAGTCCCAAAAGACAAATAGAAGTGATGGTAGGGCATTGGGAGATAAGAACTGAAGTCCCAAGGCTGTATTCTAGATAGAACTTCTTTAGGCTCCATAGAGCAGTCATGGGTCACAACAGGCAAGTGGCATCCATAAATCTAGTCCTAGATCTTTAGGAAACTTAGAGTTCTGTTTTCCATCCTGTGATGTATGCAGAGGTCCAAGGTTTCTGGAAGTATCTGGGTGTTGTGTCCTGGTCCCTAAGGTAGAATTGTGACTAACTGTTTTAGCATCTTTGATTCTAGGAGTTGAGAAGTGACCAAGATGACCTTCTTTTGACTGAAGTCCTCACTCAGAATCAATCAGTTCCCCAAAAGGATTCAAACCCTATGAGCAATTTGGAATTCTTCAATAGTTAGGACTTACAGTTCCTACGGGGACTGATGCATTTTTCTGGTTTACCCTTTCCTGGAAATGTGGAAACCCCTTCTCCTCAGCCCTGGGTAGCTTGTATTTGCAGTGTGCTTTGTTCCTTTCTGAGTTTCATTGTTGTTTAGGGTTCCCATCAGTTCTTTCCCAATTTCCAGACTTCTCCCTTGGTTACTTTCCTCAAAATGCATTCTTTAGCACCCTGTTTCTTTTCTGTGGACGATTATTATAAGCACCCCCTTCCTCTGCTTTAGAAAATACAATTAAACTTTTGCTCTGAATCATTACTGGGAAATTTGATTTTTAATACACATGGAAAGAGATATTATTATATAAGATACTTGAAGATACTTGATATTTCAAACTTTCTGATATCCCAGACATCAGTTTTATCCTAGAGGAAGCATGCTTTCTGCTTTTCACTTACTGCTACTGGCCTGTTTATTGAGAGATATTTGTAATTTTCCCAGTTACTCTGTCAGTCCCTATGACTATGACTCAGGTTCCAAATTGAAAGGAAAGATTCTGGGAAATTTAAGAATGATTTATTTTCTGGAAACTATTCAGAGAAGTCAGTTCTAGCCTTTTGAAGGTGAGTCTGTTCTAGAGTTTTCCCCATGATAAAAACATGTCTTAGAGCTTGAGAGCCAAGACTCAGGTACCTCCCAAAAATGTAGCATATTAGAAATCTTACTCAAACTTCTTAACCAGAATATGGAGAGCTGGACCCATCCTCAAAATCATAGCCCAGATATTCAATAAAGAAAACAAAGGACACAGAAGAAAAGCCATTGCTATTCACAGCTAACATTGAAGTAAACACAATAAATGAATGGAAGCTAAGTGGGTTAAAATTAGAAAGTTTATTTATTTGCTATTGCATTTTTAGAAAGAAAAATCTATTCTACTTTACATACTAACAATAAGCAGAAAGAGGTATTGTTAAATGATTATTTATACCTTGAAAACAGGTAATGTGGGAAACATTATTAAATGCTATCAAAATTCAGTAAAATAAATAAATATTTATAGAAATACATGTTTGCATTTAAGAAGATAATATTTTAAATTTGTTTCTAATTCATCCTTAAGCTCACTTAATTTCAATAAAAAGACTAACAAGTTTATAAGATAATTTTATTCAAGTATCAACAAATTTATTCAAAAACTTATTTGAATACCAAAATTTAATAACAAGGTACACATTTCTGAAAAACTAACCATGTAGGAAAATTATCCTTTCTGCTATAATGGCTTATTATAAAACTGTCTCAATTAAGAAATTTGCCTTTGGAACAGGTTTTTATAAATAGACAGGTGGAATATAGGTCAGAAACAGAACTTGTAAGTATAGAGTTGTCAAGAACAAATTAATAAATAAAGAGTAGGTTATTTAAAAGTGTTGAAATGCTTATTTATAAAGAGAAGACTTGAAAAGAAATTATTTTATAGTATCCACAAAAATACATTATGGAAGACATAATGGATGGATCTAAAAATAAAAAAAAATATTAAAAAACTTTTTGATTAGAGAATTTACTATCATCCAGAACCTTTTACATTAGGCTACTTAGCTAATAGAACGTCCCTTTCAGTAATTTAGTATTGTGTTTGAGCTGGTAGCAGACCTGAAATTGACAGAAAGGCCTGGCAATAAAAGTCCAAATGTCTGGAAGCTTAGAATCATAGGAATTCTTATTGTTCTTTTCCTGAAGCATATCAAACATTTTATTACAGAATTTTAAATTTAAATTGCTTGTAATGAAAACTAATGTGTTTTTCATTTTTGAATCCAATAATTTATTAGTCTCATATGGGCATTATCAATAGTAAAGTTCCATGGAAAGACTGTAACACCATTAACCCCAAAACCCAGAACAAATTTACCTTGAAAACCAGTGTTATGGTTTGGAACTGGAATGTTCTCCCCTCCTGTGTTAGGCAATGCAGCAATGCTCAGAGGTGAAAAGATGGGTTTATGAGGGTTTGACATAATTGGTGGATTATTCTACTGGTGGATTAATTATAAGGGCATGGCTGGAAGAAATAAGTCACTGGGGATGTAGCCTTGGGTACTACATCTGTCCCTGCCCCCTTTCTGTCTCTCTCTGCTTTCAGTGAGTCAAGCAGTTTTCAAGAACAATGCCCTTCCATCATAATGTTTTTCCATATCTTGGGCTCAAAGAAATAGAACTGGCCAACCATGGATTGAGTTTTGTGAAACAGTGAGCCAAAATAAATTTTTCTTTCTTTATGTAGTTCTTGTCAGGTTTTTGGTTAAAAAAAACCTGACTACTACAACCATTCTAGGCCTCCTAGATGCATTCAGTTGCTGTGATATTTTGAAGAATACACTTTAAAAATAAATTACCTTCCTAGTAAATTGTTTACTTTATGTCATACCAATACATTAATCTATTAGCTATCATAAATTAACCTTTCAGTTGTCATTGATTTCAATGTATTTTTACAAGTTGTTTAATTTCTTTAAAAGTGACATGATTAACCTATTTTAAGATCATAGTGAAAATAATTATTGCAAGGAGGAACTATTTCTTATTGAATGAATTTCTTTTTGCGAGCATTATTTCCACAAAATTGCATAATCTGAACATATTACTAAACAAATTGTGGATGTTACATTGACTTTGCATTTATCTTTTATTTTTAAGTGTTCCACAGATTAAATATTGCATATTTTTATCATTACCAGCATTACTCATACACTTCTTTAGTTAATTGCATGTAATATATATAGATATATATATATATATGACTATGAAATATGTAAATCTAGGACATGACGTACACCTTAATTTTCTGAAATTTAACTCAAGGAGTGTATTGTGAAGCAGATATTGAATAAAGGAAAAAAACATTAAAGTAGAAATACTTATAGCAAAATATTGAGCAATATTAACTAAATTTGCAAAAACAAATTTGCTTCAAAAGTGGCAACTTATAATATTTTAAAACATTACAATCAAAAGATAACTATACCAATGTGTGGTGGCACATGCCTGTAACTCCAGCAGCTTGGGAGAATGAGGCAGGAGAATCTCAAGTTCAAAGCCAGACTCAGTGATGACTATTTGCTAAGCAACTCAGGAAGACCCTGTCTCTAAATAAAATACAAAATTGGCCTGGGGATGTGGCTTAGTGGTTGAGTGCCCCTGAATCCAATTTATGGTATACCACCCGAAAAGATATCTATAACTGTACACTATAGCCATAATTTGCCCTAGTCTTACAATTCCAGTGAATTTATGAAAAAATTCCATCATAATAACAAATGGGATTAATGAATACATTTACTAGAAATAAATATGCACCAACTTCATACAGAAAATTCTGCTAGGATCTGAAGATATTAAATTGCATACACTGAAAAGGAAACAAGACATTTATATTTGGAAATGGTAGTCAGAAAACAATTGCTTGGAGAAGTTAAGTGAAGTTAACTCCTAAAGACTGAAGCATTCCACCTGTGTACTGTGAGGGAGACCTCCTGGGCAAAAGGAGAGGCAGGATCGTAGTGAAGAGTAACTAGGAATAAGACAATCACTGAGAAGTGGTGCCTATCTTGGAATACTTTAAATTGAAGTTATTATACTAAACTTTATATTTATCTTCATTATATATTCATTAAAGAACACATTACTCCTGCAGTTACATTTACCTAAAAGGGAAGGAACAAAAGAAGGAAGCAAGGAAAGGTGTGAGGAAGGAAGGAAGGAAGGAGATAATAAAGCAAAGAGGGAAGGAGCTGAAGTAGATAATAAAGCAAAGAGGGAAGGAGTTGCTGCTTCCTGAATGTGGCTTTCTAATTATGGCATAGGACATTGAATAATTAATCCTACAATGGTAATTTACTTGGTGGAATATGTAACACTTTTTTTTCCCCCAAGGAAAAGTGAAAGTGAATTGAGATGAAAATACAAATGTGCTTGTTTTCTCAAAAGAGGGATTTTTTTTGTTCCATTTGAGTTTTTTTTTTCAATTTACCTTTTAATTTTTTACAGACTGAATTTTGATTCATTGTACACAAATGGAGTACATCATTTCATTTCTATCCATTTGAGTTTTAAACTCTACCGTGTGCTTGTAGCTTCAACAGAGGAACTTTCAAAGCTCAGAGCTGGCTGTAGAAATGCTGCTGAACTGATTGTGCTATGGGAAACAACAGATTTTAAAGAAACTGTGCATCATTTTTAAAAGGTTAAATTAGATTTATATTTTAACTGACATAAAAATATAAAAATTGTGCATCTCAGTATGCAAACATTTTGTGATGTTTCAAATTTAAACATATCAATCTCCTCAAACATTTATCAATTTTGTGGTGAAAACATTCGTAATATTTTCCTCTTCTTCATTTATATAGTACATAGTTGTTGTCTTTGTCCCTTTACTATATAACTCACATAGCTTCTTACTTCTAAGTATAAATTTAGAAATTAAAGGCAGAGCCTAGAACATAGAAATATGTCCAGACCTTCTACACACTCACTTCACTAGGAAACATTGTTTAAACACAGCCCACAAAAAATCCAGCTTGCCTAATTATAAGTAGTAACAGAAAGTAAGGAAAACACAAAAATGATTAAATGAAAAGGTCTCAGACCTTCCTTCAAAAGAACAAAAATTATTGATAAATATAAAAGGAGGACTGGAGATACAGTTCAGTTGGTAGAGTGTGTGACTTACATGTACAAGGACCTGTATTCAATCCCTAGTACCACAGAAAATTAAAATAAAAATGAATAAGATGATAAAACAGGTGACATTGTAATAGAAGAAAAATAAAATCCCTAATAAAATAAATCAACTCAGAAAATATCACAGGTGTATACACACATGAGTTCAAACAGATATTATACTCACACTCAGGACCATATAGGTTTTACTTAATATCATTTGTAGTCTGTCTTTTAACATTTTACTTCCACAGAAGCATAAAGTGCATATGCATTCAAGATCTCACAAAAACTAGTAGAAGGCAAACTGAAACCACCTAAAATGTCATTTACAGCGGAAGCATGTTGTACATTAGGTAGTTTATAAATGAGAAAAATATTTTGATGAGAATAAGTGTGAACAGAAAATATAAATCATATAGGCTGTAAAAATTTGGAAAATAATATGACTAAAATAGGGAAGAGATGAAGAAAAGTTGAAAACAAGCATGCTGATTTTCAATTTTATAAAACCTAGAATTCCAAGATGTTATTTAAATGGGTAAATCAATCCACTTATGCTAAATGTACTTGTTTTCCATAAGAAATATTATGGAATATATAATGCTGTGGATAAAAAAAATGAGAATTATAGAAAATGGAGAAAAGTAGAATACAGACTTATTTTATTCCAATTTACTGTAGAAAATTAATTAATAGTGTCTAAAGAAGGAAGAGAGTAAGATATTACATAAAGCATATTGCATGATGTATTTAGTCAAAGAAACAACTGGAATATTTTCTACTATGAAAGTTATTGTACAATGTATTATGATGAATACATTTAGTATTTGCATAGGGAACTTTTGTGTTAGTCATTAAACTTCCTTCAAGTTTTATGTTAGTATACTGTTTGCGAAACTACAAGTTGTACTATGTTATATCTAGAGAAAATTGTAGGGCCTGAAAAATAATAAGTGTGCATAATGAAAATTGTGTTGTCTTTTGACTTTAGCTACACTAAATATAAATACAACACAAAGATTTTGACAAGACCACCTCTTCTGCAGTTCAGGAAGTCATGCCAGTTTTTGGTGGTTATCACTTAATAAGCATCTATATTCAGTAGACAATTGACTCTCATTGGATTAAACCAGGTAGATATTAAATTCATAAAAATGTTTACTTTTTGTTTGCTTTTGTCACTGTTGCAGCCTCTTTCCACCTATCACTTCTCTTTTACAAGTTTTATCAGGGATATTTTCTATTTCCACTTCACAATTTCAGCTAGAATACATTTGCTTAAGTTTTCCTCATGTTTAATATGGTCTGTGTTCACTCACTTGACTTGGCTATTTCTGCATTACCACTGCTTATTCTTTTACCATCTGGAGCACTCCGTTTCCTCCCTCCCTCTCACTCTGCTCTTTATTTCCCTTTGTACAGATGACATTACTCCTATTTTCAGCTATTATCTATTAATTACGTTCAGTTACTTCTGTGTCTACATCTCCTCTACCATGCTTATTTTGTGCCTTGAGCAGGTACCAAATTATTTTGGTAACATCTGCCAAATTATTATTCTGGTCCACATTCCCAGAGGGACCAAGGTTTTGGGGATGAGAAAGGGACTGTTTGCTGAATTTAAGCAAACATAAAAAAACTAAAATTTCAGTATAATAATTAAATAATGTGGAATAAATTTTAAAAAACATTGAGTTTAATTTATTTTGAAAAGCACTTCAGTTAGTAAGATTCAATAAAAGATGAAGTCAGTAGCGAATGGAAATTTCTCCTCTTTCAGAAACAAGTCAAAATTGATAAAATATATAAAACAACAATTTTCAAGACACAGAACATCGAGAAATGATGGGCAGTAGTTCCTAAAACATGGGAAATAACTCTTTTCAAAATATAAGTTTGCCCCAGTTTAATGCTCTGAAGAGTTTCCAGATCATGCTTCAAGGAGTGGAAAGCCAGGCAGCCCTATGGGCACCCCAAGAAGTGGAAATAGTTGCTATGAGTCTAAGTAGATCTAGCTGGTCAGATTCACAGAGCAGAGGACCAGCAGGGTGAGACTGAAGAGAGAAAGATCTTTCATAATCTGCAGAGCACCCCACATATGTATACATATGTATTTAGGGCTAATCAGCTAATATAGTTAAGGAAATTAGCTGGAAATATGTATAGAATCACTGGAAGTATCAGAGGTATTGATGTCCAGGAGTCACACCGGGCCAGAAATTTTTATTCATAAAGCATAGAAAAATGTGAAAGAGATTCAAATGGGTTACTAATTAAAAAGTTTTAGGGGTCAGTCAAGATATCACTTCTTAAAAAACAAAACACTGAAAGTTTGTCATAAAACTGCAAGAAGAATTCAAAATTGTGTGTGTGTGTGTGTGTGTGTGTGTGTGTGTGTAAGGCAAACAAAGATTATTGAAACACCTAAGCTCAAATTGACTTTGAATGTTCTTTTTAAGATCCCTTGTTTTCAGTAACTTATTTTAAGCACGTGGGTTTTTTGAAGGTGACCCTAATCATGTGATTTCTGGATATATAACTACTTAAGAACAGTGTTTTTTGTTGTTGTTTGAACAGGAAATAGTGATTGTACTATAATAAGTTCTCACTTGCCAAGTGCCATATACACTTGGATGAAGATAGGGAAAAAACTGTATCTGAAGGAGTTGTATGAATTCACCACAATGGATTTTTAAACTAATAATTTTAAAGAAGATGACACACAAGACTTACCAATTAAAGAGACAAAATCTGTCTATTCAGAAAACAATGGAGTGTTATAGATATAAATTACCTAAATAAATGGTTTAATTCTACACATTCAGATATTAGAATAATTAGTACTGTGAAGCTTTTATTTTCCTTCAAATTTATATATTAACAAAATACTATCATAATAATAATAATAGCCTGTTTCTCAGTGGAAATAATAAAGTTGACAGAGTCAGACAGATTCATTAACAGTTTGAATTACAAAGTTGAGGGATCTAAGGGTAAGTTTAATATAAAACAGAAGTATTAAATTTGTGTATGTTGAAAGTGTAATTTAATTTGGTACTTCCATTATTTTGATAGTTTGTGTTAACTAGTCATGTTACTTCTAATACTTAATATATGAGGTGTTGGAGTACTACTTTGGTAATAGTCTTTCATAGTATTAGCAATCCTGTTAATAATAGAAAATGTTACTTATCAATTTAGTTTAGTTTCTATAAGTGAGATTTTTGCTGCATGTATTGAACTTAGACTTAAGTATGTTGATAGTAACTAAAAGAGAAAAATGGGCATATAAGTATATTTCATATTTTCTCATATTTAAAATGTCAACTAAGTGATTCTTTAAGTACTGATATTTTAAAAAACTTAGTCAGACCTGATTTGATGGACTAGGCTTCCCATTCTCTAATACATTAGGTAAGGGTATTATTTATTTAAAGCCTATTAAATGATGTCTCATGTTATTTATTCCTATCCTGGAATGTCAATTCACATACATTATTCACAGGAAGTGTGGTGAACATTAAATAGAGAGATTACACTGGAGGAAATGAGAAAGCCATCATTCTTAGCTTCACCCCATACTGTTATCAAAGGTTACAAAGAGGTGATTTTATTTTTCCCACTTTTTTTTAGCTTTATCTCCCTTCTTTATTTCTGACTCTATCTTTTTCCTTTTCATCTTTGATAATATCCATACAATTCTGCTTTTTTTATATATTTTGTGAAGGAACTGGCTGAGTTATTTTAAATGATTTACCATCTTCATGTTGTGAGATAGACCTTTAAATAATTTGTGATGAATAAGTCATTGTGTGCCATATTACATTTTTCTTTCTCTGGAATGTGATTGAGGTGGATGGATTTGTGAGTAAATAGTACAAAATTTGCCCAGAGAATTTGAACACATAGTTTCAGGTTAGCATAAATTAAATCATTAAATAATGATAATTGTAATGAAAATGCTAACAGACTTTCTGATAAACAGTAATACATAATGTTATACTCAATAATTCCTGATATTCATGTATTTATTTATCAGCAACTTGTTTCCATAACAGCACTAACATATCAGATGACTGATAGATGCTTGAACATCAAGGGGAAATATGAAAATTGTGCATATTACTTAAACATCAGTTTATGACTTATGAGAAAATATTTGAACTAAAACTGACAAAATAATGTACTCCAATTTATTGCTCTCTTAAAATTTGGCTACAAAAATAAAAAGTAGCTGTATAACCTAGAATCTTTATAAATAAGATTAATACATAATTGTTGTTAACAGTTATCACTATGTTTACATGTCCTTCATGATCTCTAATATACTTAATGGCTTGGCATGTAGATAAAATAAGTAAAACAACCAGAAGTCTGAAAAAACTGTTTCATTTGTCCTTTTTAACCTGTTTTGATACTTTACAAGAAGGCAGTGAATTTTAGTGGATTGAACAAAGTTTCAAGGTATTACAAATCTATTTTTATATCCTCTAGTGTATAGTGTTATTTAATAAACCTAAATTTTACTAGTTTTATTGGTACAAAGAAGAAGTAATAGTAAACACAAAATTATCCTATAAGAAGGAAATAATAGAATGAATATAAATTGATCTCTTTTTCCTTAGTTATCTGAAAATACACTTCTCTACACCTACTCTCACTTTCTATCTGTTCCAGCACCATTTTTCTGCATCTTTTCCTTTTTTATTTATGAGAGGCAATGCTTGGTTTTCTGGTTTGCTAAATCTTTTCACTTAGAAAGTTTCATGTACTGCCTCTAGGATAAAGAAATATTTTTAGACTTGTTCAGACTTTCAAATTCTTGTGGAAATTATCTGGGTAATGAATGGCACTTTGCCTGGAATACCTTATCATTACCTCAATATTCTGGGTTATTACCGAGTTAACTTAAAAATTCATGTCCACACAGAATTCTGCATATATATGTTTATAGGAACCCTCTAAATGATCAAAAGATGGAAACAACATCATGATATTATAGCAATATAGAAATTTTTTGAAACATATGTATGTGAATATATACATATGCCCACTAACATATGTATAAATGTGAGTTTATTTGCATGAATAAACTCCCATGCAAAATAATCCCAAATTTATGTAAATTCTCTACCGTAAAGGAGAAGAAACTTAATCTGCTTCCTTTAAGAATGTACTGTGAATGAAGACCTTCCTTTTGAAGGGTACAGTACATGAGGTAGAAAAAAGTAATTTAAAGAGAATAATACTTATACTACTTTTGGCCAGATAATCAAGGTTAACATTGAGATGGCTCCCTGGCTCTTAATCTGCATAGCCAGCCTACTTGGCCCAATGAGAAGCAGCAGAGGGGCTGTGGAGCAGCAGTGCCTGGGTTGGTTGGAGTCTGGGCAACAAACCCTACCTGTAGTTGTTTGAAACCTGCCAGGCAAGTTTCACTATCTGAGATGCTTCCAATCAAGGCACACCAACCTACCACCCTTCATTGGCCAGGTCTGGTAACAGTATGGCCACCTGCTGCACAAGCCCATTACAGGCAGAGCTGTAGCCTGGAACCTGTGAGCATAAAGCATTTGAAATCCTCAAGTCTCCCATTTCCTGATCTGTGGCAAGAAAATGAAATTGGGGTGGACCTGAAAGGTAGTTGAGACCCAAGAGTTGACCAATGGCATTACTTTTCCAAACCCTAATTAGCTAAGTTTGGACCAATAGCAGTGATCCAAGTGCTATATATACTAGACTAGCACCCTCAGACAAAGAAAACCTGCCATCTCCTTACTTCTTACACAACAGTTTTGTCATGTTTCTCTTCTCCATTAAATCCTACTTTTATACTCTTGGTCATTGTATATTGTTCTTCAAATTCATGCGACAAGAACATGGAAAGAAAAAATTCATGGCCAGATGCTGGGATCCACTGTAACACTTCTCCTTGGCAGAGGCCTACAGCCTTACTCAGACCCCACACTCCAGCAGAAGTGGAGAAACTCAAACCTCGACTTCAAAACTCTGGTTTCACCTTTTGGTGACCATGAAGGGACCCTTTGAAAGGCTGAGTAAAATAGGCCAACAAAACTATTGATTTTTTTCTGGAATTTATACTCCTATTAGAAACCTCTATCAAAAATACTGGGCACCTGTCAGCCAGTTAAGAGTGGATAGTATATTGTAGGTCTAAAGGCAAGGGTGACGGGATTATTGGAGGAGGCATGCTCAGTCCCTTCATTGCATTCCTGATGGGAGGAATGTTGATTAAGCTCTGTTTCAACTTTAATCCATGCAGCAGGAGCAAGATCAACAGATTTGTTCAAGTGCCTGCTTTTTATTTTCACTTTCAGACTGATTTAGCCCTATGGTGCAGGGTGACCTCACCCAATGTATCTTGAATTCTGAAACAAAGTCTTAGTCTGATGTGAGGTCTTTGGGAAAGAGGAAACCCACTAATCCCCAGAATGTGAGCCAGGCAGTGTCTGTTTCTTTCTCTACCCCTCTTTCCCTTCCTCCCTCCCTCCACCCTCATCTCCCATGTATACTACACAAACCATGTAGACCCAATTATCTTGTACCCTTAATAACCCAATTGTTTCAATAATACCCATAAGTAAGGTTATTGGAAATTTTCAAGACTTTGAGTGCCTTTTACTACCCAAAGCTCCATGTTCTCTCTGGTAAGCTCCCACTCATGAGGAAGATTGTATTCCCTAGGTTTCCAAACCCTGTAATTTTTCCATGGAATAAGTTTCATGTTTTTTTGTACCAGGGAATGATACCTAAGTTTTAAATTGACCCACTCACAAAGCTACATTTTAATCATTAAGAAAGATGATACAAATTATTATTGTGGGATATTTTATAAAATATCAAAACATTAAAGAGGGGTGGGAGGGGTGGGGGAAGGGAAAAAATAACAGAATGAATCAAACAACATTACCCTATGTAAATTTATAATTACGCAAATGGTATGCCTTGACTCAAGCCAAAAATAAACGGGAATTGGAAAAAAAATTATAATAAAACACTGTGTTGTTAAGAAAAAAAACATTATTGCATAAAACTACCAAGGTCATCAAAAACAAAGGTCTTGGAAATTATCTTGCCAAGAGGGACTTGGAAAGACAATTACCTAAATATTATGTAGTACCCTGGATGGGATCTTAGTACAGAAAAAGGGCATTAGGTAAAAACTGAAGGAATTTTGAAAAATAATGAAATTAAGTTTATGATATTATGAAAAAGTACAGTTTCTGAAATTGGTAGGATCAAAAGATAATATTGACAAAATCAAACAATAAAGGAATAATATTCTATTTGGAATATCATGAAATGAAGATATTCAGAGATATTACATTCTGGAAATTTTATTATACTTCTAGTGACAATTCAGGAAAAAAACAAAATGGAAATGGAGAAATATATCATCAATCATAATAGATGAGTATCACCACAGAAAATCTAAAGTCTTAAGGTAACAACAAGGTCCCCAACCCAATGTTAAAAAAAAAAAGATCTACAATACACACAATTTATTAAAATTTCAGAAAATCGTAGGTCAAAGTAAAGATCACATAATTTAAGGAACGTTTATTTCATATTTGAATACTATTTCTTTATAGCAAGATATTATTTAAAATAAGGAAAAAGTAAAGAGCATTCCTAAAG
Organism: Sciurus carolinensis; assembly: GCF_902686445.1. Classification (NCBI taxonomy): domain Eukaryota; kingdom Metazoa; phylum Chordata; class Mammalia; order Rodentia; family Sciuridae; genus Sciurus; species Sciurus carolinensis. The sequence goes on from NW_025920119.1 coordinate 1,102,168, forward strand.
GAATGTTTTGCTGATATCAGGCATCTTTTTTTTTAATTTGTTCTATTTAGGGATGTGAAGCATTGTATTACTAGAGACAAGGTAACAGCAATTTCAAAATTCTGGTGATAAAATAATAACAAAATTCAAAAGTAAGAGAATTTGGGTTGTGGCTATAGCTCAGTGGTAGAGTGCTTGTCTAGCATTGGTGAGGCACTGGGTATGATCCTCAGAATCACATAAAAATAAGTAAAAATTAAGTTTCAGTTCTTTTAAAAAAGATTTTTATTAACTTCATCTATAAACAGTGTGCTATAAACTATAAAATGTAAGTTTGAGGAACTAAAAATTAAATTATAAAAAGTTTAGTTGACTTTTTTTTAATGCATGCAGTGCTAAATGTCCATGAGACAACTGAACCGTGTTTATAACTTCTCAGAAAAAATAGCTTACTTGGTTCAGGATTAAGGCAAAGATTTACATTCTTCTGAGAACAAAGGTTAGGGATAGTTGAATTTCTTTTTGTTAGTATCCCGAGTATGCAGTGTTTTGCTGCTGCAGCTCTCTGGGGAGGGCTGTTAGTTGAGTGCACAGCATGGGTCTAGGACCTTGATTTCAGCCTGTTACATCCCATGTGGCTTTTAAAATTAAATCCCAAATTTACCTGCATCTATAGCTGCCTATAAGATAAAAAGCTTCAGTATTCATTTCCTTATTGTTTATGGGTTAGACTTGGTAGGCCTTATTTTGCTTTATGATGTGGAAGGATTGTTTCCCTAACCTCTTATTCATATTACCAGAAATTAAAAGTGTACACTAATGTAGAAAACTGATTTCAAACTTTAAATATGCAAAAGTATTGAGAAGATTACCGATGTGTGTATTTGACACATTCACACCTCCCCTACTTTATCTTCCTCTACCTTTGGTCCATTATTATATTTATATTCTCTGATTTTGGGACTGAGCAATATATGAGTGTGCCTTTTTCCCCACATCCATGTCAACACTTATTATTGATTTTGTTTTTGATAACAGCCACTCTAATTTGAGTTAGATGAAATTTTAAGGTACTTAGGATTTGTATTTCTCTAATTACTAAAGATGATGAGAACTTTTTCATGTATTTGTTGATCACCTGTATATTTTCTTCTGTGAAGTGTCTTCCCAGTTCCTTAACCCCTTTATTGATTGGGTTGTTTGTAATTTTGGTGCAAAGTAAAAGTTCTTTATAAATTATAGGAATTAATGCTTCATCTGTGGTACATGTGGAAAAGATTTTCTCCCACTCTGGGCTCTCTTTTAACATTACTGATTTTTCCAATTGCTGAGGAAAAGCTTTTTAGTTTGAATCTATCTCATGTATTGATTCTTGCATTTATTTCTTACGCTATGGGGGTCTTGTTATAGAAGTGTGGTCCTAAGCCAATGTGATGGAGATTCAGACCTACTTTTTTTTCTATTTGGTGAAGGGTCTCGAGCCTAATTCCTAGATCCTTGATACATTTTGAGTTGAGTTTTGTACAGGGTGAGAGATAGGGGTTTAATTTTATTTTACTGTACATGGACTTCCAGTTCTGCCAGCACCATTGGTTGAAGAAGCTATCTTTTCTCCATTGTAAAGTTTTGGCACCTTTGTGTAGTATGAGATAACTGTATTTATGTGGGTATGTCTCTGTGTCTTCTGTTCTGTACCATTGGTCTACATGTCTGTTTTGGTGCCAATACCATGCTGTTTTTGTTATTGTTGCCCTATGGTAAAGTTTAAGGTCTGGTAATGTGATACCTCATGCATCACTCTTCCTGTTCAAGATTGCTTTGGCTATTCTAGGTCTTTTATTCTTCCAGATAAATTTCATGATTGCTTTCTCTAATTCTAAGAGGAATGTCATTGGGATTTTAATTGGAATTGACTTAAATCTGTATAGCACCTTTGAAAGTATGGCCATTTTGACAATATTAATTCTGCCTATTGAGAACATGGGAGAACTTTCCATCTTCTAAGGTTTTCTTTATTATTCTGTACTTTTATTGTAGAGGTGTTTCACCTTTTTGTAAGATTGATTCCCAAGTGTTTTTTTTTTGAGGCTATTGATAATGGGATAGTTTTTCTAATTTCTCATTCTATTCATCACTTATGAATAGAATTGCTCTAGATTTATGTGTGTTGATTTTATATCCTGCTACTTTGCTTAATTCATTTATTTGTTCTAGAAATTTCATGGTGGAATTTTTTTTTGGATTTTCTAAATATAGAATCATGTCATCAGCAAAAACTGATAGCCTGAGTTCTTCTTTTCCTATTCATATCCCTTGAATTTCTTTGGTCTTTCTAATTTCTGTGGCTTGTGTTTCAAGAACAATGTTGAATAGAAGTAGTGAAAGAGGGCATCCCTCTCTCGTTCCAGTTTTTAGGGGGAATGTAGAAGGTTGCTTCCTTGCATTAGTGTGACTCTTGGAATTCTGGTCGTATGATAAAGCAAAGAAAATATATCCTATATTCCCCTTCCTTATGATAACTGGTTTGGAGTGAAGCACTGTACAAGGGATAAGGGCTCCTTTTCCTGACCACCAATGGACAGAGCAGCATGAGCCTAGGGATGCTACTCTCTGGTGAAGTTCATTAGGTGCTGGGAGAAAATGAAGAGCTACTTGTCCAGCCCATCACCACTGGACCTTTCCCAGAAGCATTTTCCACTAAAACTATGTCTCACTTCCCATCTCCAGGTGTCCTTTTTCGTCTCTCAGCAATAATTATCTTGTCTTAACATAACTTGACTGTGGAAAATAAAGTGTGAATGCCCACCACAACCAAGTGGGTTTTTACCCAGAGGTGCAAGGTCGACATGACCTATGCCAATCGACAAAGGTAATTCACCACCTAAGTCGTATGAAGGACTAGAATCATATGATCAACTCAGTAGATGCATAAAAGACCCCTGATGAAATCCAGTGCCCATTCCTGTTACAAACACTCAATAAACCAGGGATAGAAGCAATTGACCTCAACATTATAAGGGCTTAATACAATAAAACCAAAGCCAATGTCCTGCTGAACAGAGAAAAACTGAAGATATTTCTGCTAAAATCAGGAAAAAGAGAAGAATATCCTCTCTCACTCCACCTCTTAAAAATAGTCCTTGAAACTTGAACCAAACTTGAATGATGAAAAAAACAAAAGTAATGCTTATGACTAGGAAAAGAAGAAGTCGCACTGTGTGCTGAACACATGATCCTAGTTCTGGAAGACCCAAAGTACTCCAGAAGGACATTTCCAGGGATTGTAGATATATTCAGCAAATTAGCAGGATTCAAGAGCAATAGCTTTCGTATACTCCGTAGCAGTTTTGACAAGAAAAATATCATGAAAATGCTACCTTTTACATAAACTAGATACCAAAAAACCTTTGGGATTAATCTACCAAAGTAGGAGAAGGACTTTATGTTGAAAACCACAGAACATTAAGAAAGAAATTTTGCACTCTCTGCTCACTAATTTTAGTTGGTGTCCCTTGTGTCCATGTGTTTTAGTTTTCCTATTGGGTCTCCCACTGAAGAGTACAAATGCAAAAATGTCTACCTGATTGGGTCCCCTGCTTGTGTCAATGAGTGCTTTTGTCAGCCAGGAAATTGACTTTGTTAGAAGACACTCTTCTTGTTCCTTTGTTCTGTTCCTGCCCATGACCTTCTCCCTCACATTTTGCCCTGATTGCCTGAGCCCCTCTATATCTCTCTCAAGACCTTAGAAATGGAAAGACTCCCCATGTTCCTGCATAGGAAGAATCAATATTGTCAAAATGTTCATATTACCAAAAGAGTTGCATACATTTAATGCAATTTCCATCAAAAATCTGATATATTCTTCATAGGACTAGGAAAAACATTCATTTGAAAAAAATAAAAGACACAGGAGAACTAAAACAATCTTGAACAAGAATGATGGAGTCATAACATTACCTGATCTCAAATTATACTATAGAACTATAATAACAGAAACAACATGGTATGGGCATCAAAATAGACATGCTAATCAATGAAACAATAGAAGATAATGCACAGAGACAAACACATATCTAACGTCGTCTGATACTTCACAAAGGTGTCAAAAATTTATGATGGAGAAAAGATGGCTATTTTAACAATTGGTGCTGGGAAAACTGTGTGTCCACACACAGAAGAATGAAAGTAGATCCATGTCTCTCACTCTTCACAAAAGTCAAATCAAAGTGGATCAAAGAATTAGGAGACCAGAAAATTTTGCAGCAGCTAGAAGAAAACATAGGGTCAGTATTCCAACATACTGATGCAGGCACTTTATTCCTTAATAAGACCTGAAAACTGCAAGAAATACACCGAAGAATCAGCAAGTGGGACAGCATTAAATTAAAAACCTGCATAGAAAAAAAATGATAAAGAGCATGAAAAGAGAACCTAGAGATTGTGAAAAATATTTGCAAACTACTACTTAGACAGGGGATTAACATGCAGAATATATAAAGAACTAAAATAACTTAACACCCAAATCAAGAAACCCAATCAACTTATAGGCAAAAGAACTAAACAGACATCTCTCAAAAAAGAAAAAAAAAAAAAAAGCACAATGGCTAACAAATATATTTTAAAAATTTGGCATCCCTAGCACTCAGGAAAACCAAAATTGCACTGACATTTTATCTCAGTGTTTTAATAATCATAAGTACAAATAAAATTAAATGACAGGATTTGAGGGAAAAGTTTGCTCATACATTGTTGGTGGCACCACAATTTTTATGACTGTTATGGGGCGCAACTTAATAACAGACCGATCACCACTGAGAAGTCCAAATTTGAGAGTCTTTATTAAGCCGGCTGGCTGACTGTCTTACACAATGCCCCCAAAAATGGCTATTGGGAGAACAGCCCCGACCACAGGGTTGTAGGGGTTCTTATAACAAAAATCACATTAATCATGAGTGTCTGTTGCTATGATACAAACTAACATCATGAGATCATTGACAGAGGGGGAAGTGGGTCAAACTGTCCCTCACCTAGGTTCAAACTAAAGAATGGTTGCTAAAAAATAACATCATGAGATCATTGACAGAGGGGGAAGTGGGTTAAATTGACCCTTATCTAGGTACAAACTAAAGAATGATTGCTAACATCCACACAATTACTGTTTACATGGTACATTGGTTAAGAGCAATAGAAATCAAAAGAGAGCAATTTTTATTACATAGGAGTTGCCATTGTATATTATTAAACATGTCACGCTAAGTAACTGATGATGGGTACAGATGCGGGGTGTTCCCATGGGAGAAACTTATTTTTTTTCATAACATGGAGTCTCATAGCAAAATGGAGTCTGTTCAGTCATTTCCCTTAGAGTTTGGCCTATAACATTCTCATGGAGTCAGATCTGTCAGCCCATCACAATGACAACTCTGCAAAGCAGTATGGTGATTCCTCAGAGAGTAGGCATGCAACCACCATGTGAAATAGCTACCCCACTCCTAGGTATTCATCCAGAAGAACAAAAATCAGCATATTGTGATGAGCCAGTGACATCAATGTTCACAGCAGTGCAACTGATAATACCCAAGATTTCTTTCAGTCAAATTTTTTGCCACTATAACCAAATTTGCTTTAGTCAGTTTCTTCACTGCTGTGACCAACAGACATGACAAGAATAATATTTATGTGTATGGGAGATTGAACCCAGGGGAGTTAAGCCAGTGGGCCACATTCCTAGCCCTTTTATTTAATTTTTAATTTTGGTGAAACAGAGTCTCACTAAGTTGTTTAAGGCCCTGCTAATTTTGGTGAAACAGAGTCTCACTAAGCAGTTTAGGGTTGACTTTGAACTTATGATTCTCCTGCCTCAGACTCCCAAACTGCTGGGATTAAAGATGTGCATCACTGAGTCTGGTAGACAAGAACAGTTTTAAGGAGGAAGTGTTCATTTGGGAGCTCTCAATTTCAGAGGTCTCAGTCACAGATAGCCAACTCCATTCCTTGGGACCTAAGATGAGGCAGAACATCATGGCAGAAGTAAGTGGCAGAGGAAAGCAGCTGGGGACATGGCATGAGAAAGAAGAGAGGGAGATTTCCCACACCACAGTAAAATATATACCCTAAAGGCACACCACCAATGACCCGCCACATCCTATCTGCCCAGCTACCTCCAAGATGGTTAAAGCTCTCATAATAGAATCATTTCACCTCTAAAACTTTTTGCATTGCCACACAAATAAACTTTTTGTAGACATTGTATATGTAAACCATAAAGGTGGAAAGTATATTTGGCTGAGAGTTTCAGAGGTTTCAGTCATGGAAGACCATCTTCATAGCTCTGGGCTGGAAGTGAGGCAGCACTTCATGTGGAAGTTTGTAGAGGAGGAAAGCATCTTAGGACATGACACCAGAAAGCAGAGAGAGCTGTGCTTTCCAGGGACAAAATATATACCCCAAAGGCATGTCCCCAGTGACCCACCTTCTGCCACCATATCCTTCCTGGTTGTAGTTGCCACCTAGTTAATCCATTCAAGTGGATTAATGCACTGATTAGGTTAACGCTCTCATCACCCAATCACTTCACCCTGAGCTTTCTTGCTTTGTCTCACATATGACCTTTTGTCAACACCTAATATCTAAACCACACCAATATGGAACCAATCCAGGTGCCAATCAATAGATGAATGGGTTAAGAAACTGTGGTATATATGCATAATGGAGATTCACTCAGTCATAAAAAAGAATGGAGTTTTTGCACTTGCCAGTCAAATGATGGAGTTGAGGACATCATGCTAAATGAGATATGCCAAACTCAGAAACTCAAGGGTTGAAATTTTTTTTTTCATATGCTGAAATGCAGACAAAATGAGGGGGGAAAAGGAAGGGTTAGATAGATAACATGAAGGTATAGGGAGGCTCAACAGAAAGAGGTTGAACGGGAGGGAGGAGGGATGAAATGCAGAATGCATTTAACAGTATTCCACTATGTGTTTGTATAAATACACCCCAGTGGATTCCATCTTTATGTATTGCTATCAATCATGAATTTAAATATATGTAAATAAGTGGAGAGTAAACCAGGAGTGTAGAAGGGTAACAGTATGGGGGCACTAGGAATGAGAACAGGAAGATGAAAAGAATGCCAGTGTTTTATATCCTGTCGCTTTGTTGTATCTTTTAAAGTAAGAGTTCGGAATTTTTTCAAGATTGTTTTGAATGCTTGAAGTCCCTTATCACTACGAAAATAAAATTTAAGGATCAGAATATAAATTTCTTCAAATATATTTGGAATTCTGATAGTGTTTTCACTTACAGTAATTGCCCTGCTAGTTCTAGCAGGTAAGATAGGGATATGTTATTACTCTCCCAGTGAATGCCAGAAATCACATCTAGTACTTAACCTGGTATGTGATGGCTTTCGTATACATAAATGCCTAGGATAATTTTTAAATTTTAGATTAGGAACAGTAAGAAGTTAATATGAAATAGTATTAGAAATAGAAAAATTATTATAAGTACTGTTAGAACATTTATTTAAACTTCATGCATTGTTTATTTCTAAAGTTTTCCATTTGATGTATTCTGACTCTCCTTGTCTATAAGTAACTGAACTGACAGAAAGCTAAATCATTAGTAATGTGTGATTCCTGGACAAGATATGGAAACCTGTAAATAGAGTTTGTTTTCTTCCTAAATAATGTGAATGGTTTTTATTGAAATTTATCTTTCTTGTCTAATTACCTTGACTAGAACTCAAAAACAAGGCAGTTTTTAGCCAAATTTAATGCTAACCTCATCTCCTTCCTTCCATGTGAAGGATTTCTCTCCCAGGGCTTTGCCAGGCTTGGTGACATAGGTATTGTGTAAAATTGCCTTTCTCTCTCTTTATAATTTTAGTTTTCAAATAAAACATTTTCAGTTATTTTTAAACCTTCCACATAGTAAAAATCTATTGTAATTTTTATTCTCAAATATACAAAGAATGATATAAACAATGATAAAATACATCTGCACAATAATCAGCAGTCCAAAATACTAATCTTGACAAATAGAATAACAACAAGAACAACAAAACCAGGAATTAAGGAATTGGTAAATTGAAGAAATGCAAGTTAATTCAATGTTCTTATAACATTTCAAATAAATAATTTTATAATAATAGAGTTAAAATAACAAAATAAAAATAAACACATTCATATTTTATGTTAACAATTAAAATATGGAATATAACATGAAAATGGAGATAAATGACAATTTTTGCCATTTTGTGGAAATTTTGAGAGCAAGAATTGTGTTTGTTTCCAATCTTCATCACCTTTTACTGAGACTTAGCATTTATATTTATATTTATATGCCAGAAATTCTGATTTTAGGTTTATGGTTGTTTTACATTTTTGTAGTCATAAACCATATGAATTGCCTGTCCAACTAAGATATTCATTATTCTACAAGCACAGGTCATTGTGCTCTAGAATCTTGGGAGCAATGAGGGCCATATTTCTTTGTGCAGTCTCCAGTAAAGAATGTGTCTCCCCACTTCTTCCACCCCTAGAAGTTCCCTTCATTCTGCAACATAGGACCGCTTCCAGCTTAAGTGACAGCAAAGTAAGACCATTCTCCCACAGACATGTCCTTCTCTGAGGAAAATCTTAGTCTTCAGTTTTTGAATGTTGATGTAATTGAATTGTGACCACCAGTCAAGTATAGTATTATGTTAACAGTTTCTGAGGAGCTGGCAAAGGAGAACTTTCATAGGTCATTTAGAAGCCTGCTACAGTGCCATGGATGTCCAAATTACCTGGATACACTAAGAAAGTTCATGCTCAAGAAAGTTCATGTTGGTTCTGAGATAATCATTAATGATTCATGATCATGAACCTATATACCTCATTGTAATGTTTCTAAATAAAATACATAACTATACAAATCAAGATATTCAATTATTTTCCTTGTATCCAAGTGATCCCATACATCATAAAAAAACCCGTAAAACAGCAATTCATAAAAGATATCATTGATCCTTCCTAGAGAATAGTTCTATTGTTTTCCCCCTTAAAACTTATAATGAGGTAGTTTCCATAGAATCTTCCGCAGAGAAACTTTGACATTTTTGTTCCTCAGACTGTGCATTTTAGGGTTCAAAGATGGAGGCATCACAGAATAGAGAATAGACACCAGAAAGTCCACAGGATGAGGGGATTCAGGCACTGGCTTCAAACAGGCAGTGACACCAGTCACAAAAAACGTGGTCACCACCATGAGATGAGGCATGCAGGTGGAGAAGGCTCTTGACCTCCCTTGTGATGATGGCATTCTTGTGACGGTTTTAAAAATGTACTCATATGAAAATCCATTAGACACAATGCAGAAAAGTGCATATATTACTCCAGTGACTACACTCACATCAATGGTGACATGCAAATTTGAACAAGAAATTTTCAGCAGAGAGGGGACCTCACAGAAAAATGGTGGGAGATTTCTGGAGCCACAGAAAGGTAGAGAGAATGTTCCTGCATAGTGTAAGACCCAAAATAAACCCCCAAGGCACCAGGAGGTACCATCTGCACACAGACCCCCCTATTCATGATGATATCATAGTGCAGAGGGCAGCAGATGGCTACATAGTGGTCATAGGACATGGCTGTAAGGGTGAAAAGCTCAGCTTCAGCAAATTGAATTACCAACAGGACCTCTGAGACACACACTGGGAAAGAGATGGTGCTTCTGTGGCACAAGGAGTTCAGAATGAAGTTTGGGACAGTGACTGAGACAAGGCAAACATCAAGGAGGGACACGTTCCTCAGGAAGAAGTACATGGGGGTGTGGAGACACTGGTCCATGGTGACCAGGATGATGATGAGAGGGTTCCCCACCAGTGCCACCAGGTAAATCAGCAAGAACAGGAAGCCCTGTGCAACCTGGAGCTCTTTGGCCTCAGAGAATGCCATGAGGTAGGACTCCATCCCCTCTGTGTGGTTGGCCATGACCACCATGCTGTGGACCTGCTGCAGGGAAAAGGATGGTGGACACATGTCAGGTTCATGCTGAGCCATTCTCTTGACCAGGGATGTGTGCTCAGTTCTGTCATGTGATAACACATGCTCTCCTAACACACACTAGGTTCAATGACCATCCCAGGGTGCCACTCCCAATATGCATCATAACACAGGCTGAAAAAGCAGAGAACTGAAAAAAAATTGAGACTTTACATATCTACTAATAAAGTTTATAAGACTTATTCTGAATCGTTTCTGAATTTCTGCATAAAACTATTGGAATAAGCCTGTGAACTTGTAAAGCAGCTCAGAGAAGGAGTACTCATTGTATCATCTTGAAATAATCCTGATTTTAATACTTAGTAATATTTTCATAGAGAGTAAAATTTTTCCTATTTTATTATTAAATACATTGAACAAGAGAATAAAAAAGCTTATGGCAAAAAGGAGAGATAAAAAGTGAAAGAAAATTTATAATCATGTAGGTGTAGCATTATAATGAAGAAATGATAATGGTGATAGATGGTAAGTTAGAGAAGCACAAGGAATATGGGGAGATTTTTCACCATTATTATCCCACAGGTTGTTTTTATATGCACCCATACACAAAATCCTCTCTCTCAGACTGTATTTCCACTAATTTACATAAAATGGCACAGATAAATATAGCTGTATTAAATAGAAACAGAGGAGTGCTTAGCATCACAATGTAGACATTTATCCTTCAATGTAAATGGGTCATTTAGTGTTTGAGAAAGAAGCATATGTAGAAAATATTTTATGTAGGCAATACAAAATAACTTTAATTGAATTTGAGTAAAAATAATGCATTTTGTAATAAATTAGATATTTAGCTATAGATCTTCAGAAAATAAAGCAATTGCTACCTACAGAAAATGATACTTTGCTTATTATTGCCATTCGCTTCTGTCAGACATGTCAGACTTTCTCCATCTTCTGAGTTAGAGAGTAATTAAGGCCATTTCTAGGTAAGAAATGCAGAACCCTCCTACTTCCTAGATTTCAAGGATGGTCTGTGTGTGAAGTTTAGGGAATTGCTTTTGCAGTCCAAACAGATTATATCAAGGCAGTGTATGACATTTACTCCTCTGAGGACCCCATCAAGTTGACATTTCTGAGGGTTGGACTTTGAAATTTTGCAGTCACCATGACTGAACTGCATGAGCCAGCAAAAGCTGACCAGGCTGCAGTAGAGAGAGAGTCATTGTACCTCTACTGACTGCCAACGAGACACTCCTTGACTGTGCTCTCTGGGTTATTTCCTTTCCTGGAAATAAAGCCTTAGATTTTTTAAACTCCCAAGTAATCCTCTTCTGAAAGGACCTACTTTTCTGTTACTTCTTCCAGTGGCTTATGTGTGATATGTGTTAAAAACCTAAGAAATAAGTGCACTTGAGAAGAATTAAAGGCAAATGTGGAGGGTACTGTATAAGAGAAAGCCTTTATAAAATAACACTGTAACTAATGTTTGCTAACTTAGAGATTTTTTGGTTCTCTTTGTCTTTATTTCTAGTTGTAAAATAAGGAATTAAAATTCTGTGATTCCCAAGAAACTTTCTTTTCTAAAATAGGCTTACTGCTCCATGTACATAAATTTTAATCAAATTCAAAAGCTCAGACTTGATCATTATACATTGTATGCATGTATCGGAAATATTGGAATATCATATTGCAGCCCATAAATATGAACTATAACATCCAAATCAAAATTTTCAATCTTAAAGTGAGCACTTCAAAGGAAATTTAGATTTTGCCTAGATCAGCTCCTTTCTTGAAAACATACCTGGTTATATATATATAATTCATGCAATACATCTCTTCCCCAATAATTTCTCTGCCATCTCCTGAAGTTCCAGTGTTCAAAGACTTACCTGAAAAAATCAGAACATTGAAATTTTCTCTTAAGAATTTTCAACCATCTCTCATATGAGGAAAAAACTCACTATCTCATATTCTTTTCTTTTCAGTGAGTCTGATATAGTTTTCACTGTGCTGCAAAATATGCTTTGGGGAAAGGCAGAATTGAAGGAGGATTAGAGTGCAGTTCTAACAGGTTCATGCCTGGTCTTTGTGGGCACTTCTTGGCCTGGAAGGACAGCAGTGTACAGCCTGGCTCTGAGCCCTGGGCCTCACAGCTCGATCTGTGCTCTGCCTCTTCCTGTAGTGCATTCTGAGAAGTTCCACCACTGGGAACTGGGAAACACTCCCAAAGCACTGGGGTTGTGCTCCACTGCAATCAGAGGGATGTATTTCCTTTCTGAAGTGGGAGCTCGAGCGTATGTTTGAAAGGGTAAAAAATTAGGTTTTAGTGATTTTTGCTTCTTGTCCATATAATGTTTCCTCTGGTGGTTGGAAAGTTTGTAATGGGATCTAAAATGTATCTCAAAATAAGGCATGAAAACAGTAGCACAAAGAATCTCAGTTCTTCCACTATACAAAATTCACACATATGTGCAAGAATGATACTTATAATAATAATAAGAATTATAACTAAAATTTCATTTACTATATTGAAAATCTAAAACAGCATAAATCCCTGAACTGAACAGCACAAATCTAGAGTAGTATAACTGGCAATAATGGAATTAATTTCAAGAGTGAAATGAAAAATTTAACATAAAGCTGTGAAAAGCTGAATCCTAATTCAAGTGAGAGGCAGGAAAGTAGTCTCTGGGAGAGGGAAATGCATGTTAAATATTTAAGGAAGGAGTCACTGGCTTATGTTAATATTAACAGCCATTATGATCCAGTTCTCAATTTTCCTCTTATTCCATCATTTTCATCTGACATGACTTTTCCCTGCAACCTATATTGGTTTGTTACACCTACAGTGTGATAATTGTGAAAATTCTATGGTCTGAAAAACAAAAGTAGTGGATCCTGGAAACAACTTTCCTAAGTGAAAAAAAATCCTCTTCATACATAATCACATGACATTTGACACTGTTTCCTACCTGTACCTATAGCCTTCTCTACTTGATGAAATATTTGGTGTTTGGAGGTCTTGAGACAATTTATTACCTTTCAATTCCAATTTTTCTCCAGGTCAGTTTGACTTCATGGCTGTAAACTTGTGTGGAGTGGGTAAGTTCTAAGAATGGTAGGTCCCAAAACTGTCATTCATAGAAGTTGAGACAGGAGGTCAGGATTCCATAGAAATCCCTCTGTGGATACTGTGGATTGTCCCCATCATCCTAAGTAATCCTTAAGTCCATGACTGCCAATCCAAAAGTTATACCATTAAGTGAAGCAAGGTAGAAAATTTAGCTCTCAAAACACAAAACTTACAGTTAGATACTGTTAAAGGAAAGGCACAAGAAAAGGCCCAGTGAAGGCACAAAGTCCAAAGAGGAGACATTTTAGGGATATTCATGTTGTTATCTTCCACTGTTACAAGAGTTAGTCCAGGGGGAGGGAAATAGTCTTAAGATAGACATTTTTTGGGGGGGTGCTGGGGATTGAACCCAGGACTTTGTGCGTACAAGGCAAGCACTCTACCGACTGAGCTATCTCCCCAGCCCCTTTAAGATGGATATTTGCAGAGAGTTTAAAATTGGCCAGACAAAATGTCAAAAAGTTACACCTTGCAGAGTGATGTGATTCAGAAGTTCTTCTAATATCTCATTTCCTAACTAGATTTATCTCTTTAATGAACAGGGCAAAGAACATTTCCTACACCCGCCCAACATGACATAGTAACTGGGAAAATGTCCTATGAACTTTCTAATGTTTACCCTTCGTTTTACAATTTTTTGCAGATTTTAGTCATTTTTAGATAGAGCTTGCTCTTGGGTTCTAGTCATCTGCTTGCTGGAGAGAAGAAAATGTGTTCACTGAGTTTCTAAGAAATCCATACCAACAAGATGTATCTATGTCAATGAGATAAGTAGAAATAAGTGAATTTAGAGGAGGTAAATCATGTTAACCTCTTCTGACTTTTCTAGAAAATTCACTTTTAGTTCTGTGTATCAACTGGTAAATTATATTTGACTGGCATGCCTAATTTGAAATCTTCTTTTCAATCTCTTTAGGATAATTCTCCAAGTGCAGTTATCATATAAATGTTTATCCTATAAAACCTTTTTAGTTCACTACATTTTTTTCTGTTTACTGATAGTTTTTGCTTATGATAAGTCAATTTTTGTCACCAGATTACTTGGAAGTTTATTATTGCAACCAGTACTAGCTAAGTTGTGAAAGCCTAAGAATCAACTCTTAAACTCAATGAGACTAGACAGGGAAAATGGAGGGTGGATATGTAGAGAGGTTTAAAAAAGCAACAAGCTCAGTGAGACCGACTTCACCTGAAAAAATTAGTCCACAATGATTAATTTCATCCCTGAGAATAGTTGAACTTAACTTGTCCCATTTTATCATAAATATAGATTCAACTATCTTTTTATATGCAGGTAAATTTATATTACTGTGCTGCTCTGTTTCATACACTTTTTGGTAAAATGAACATAAAACAGTTCTCAAAATTGTTAGTATTCTCCTGCCATGTGTGGTCTCTGTGGATCCCTGGTGTTCCTGTGGTTAGGTCTGAGTTCCCGGACCAGTAGGAGCCACGTGGGTTCTTGGTGTCCCAAGAGGGAAACTGTGGCTTCCCCGAATGCCCTTTTTCTTGATATCATCATCCCATAGGCCTGTTGTGAGTTTTCACATGAGATCCTTTTTTGTCTCCTTAACTGCTCAGGAGGAAATGAAATGCCTGCTATTGGAGAACAAACCTGGGCTCTATGACAGTAATACCCACAAAGAAAACCACCCTTATAGATTTAGAACAGCAATCGATTTAAATCCACAACTACAACACTAGTGACTATGGGAAAAGTGGGCAGTAAAATATCATATAATAAATGAAAAAGTAAAAAATTACTAAAAATAAAATTAATAAAGTCTGAAAATGTGACTTGAGAAAAATGGAAATTTTATTAGTACATAATAAAGAATGAAAATAAGATTAAAGAAAAAAATTAATAAAAAAGATCAAAATGAAAATAATGGTGGAATAGATACAGGAAAACTACAAAGAAAAAAGAGTCAATTCCTCCTAGCTGAGAGGTTTGCTTGGATGCATGACTTTCCAAGTGTGTGGACACTGGTTCCAGAGGCCCTGAGCCTGCACATGTGGTGGGGTGGTCAATGTCTGAGCCACAGTGAACCTTTCTGAACTGGTTTAGGCATAGCAAAAGCCACCACAGAGGCCCATGTCCAGCTCATCAGACCTCAATCTATGATGTCCTGGGAAGTGTCTAGGACACAGGAATGCCTTCTTACCAGCTTAGCAATGTCACATGTGGCCCTGTGATATGGGCCTATTTCAGCTCCAGAGACTTCAGTGTGTGCTGCTGGGGGTGGGGTGCATATCTAAGCCAAGGAATGCTCATCTCACAAGCTCAACTCCAGCACTAGGTGGGCCTCACAGGATGGGTGTATGCTTAGCACCAAAGACTTCACTCTGTGCGCCTAGGGAGTGTGGCAAATTTCCAAGCCCTGCAGAACACACAGGTTGTCTCTTGTTGTAAGCAGGGACAAACAAAGAAGTAGACTCTGTTCTGGAGTTGGAGGCACAGGAACTGAGCAGTCTGTGACCCTGTCCCAGCACTTTCAGAACTGACTCCTCACCATACCACCCATAATGGTCTCTCTTCTTGTCAAAGAGGACAGTGTTACCTACACTGTGTCCTTCACTCACCAATGTAGCCTGTATTCTGCTTCCCAAACAGTTCTGCAGGCTCATTTCAGTTTCCCTACCAGAGTGTCTATGTGGCTTCTCCCACCTGGACAAGATGCCAGTGTGTCCACAGGGAGCCCACACTTCCATTGCTGAAAGTTTTCTGCTCCCCAAAGCGGTCTAGTTCCTAATGATAAAACTTCTCTCAGTAGGGCTTCTGGTTGTCGAACTCTGGGAATTTGCTAGCAGTGTATTTATTTATTTTCTAAAGCTGGCTTGCTTTGAAGAAGACAGAATGAAAAATCCCCAAATTGAATGCAAAGCTTCCATGGACCATGGATTTCTCTTGCAACTAGGAATATGGTCTCAGCTACTATTGGGACTAAATGCAATCTCCAGTCTACATTATGCTTAAGTATCTGGTTCCCCTGAAATTTTGCCTTAATAAGAGTCTGCTGAATTGACCTCTAACTACAAGACAAAAATGAAAAAGGAAAAAAAAATTCCTTAAGTTTACTCTCTTTCATAGATAGTGACATAAAATCTTATCTATTATTCTACTTTTATTCTAAGCTTTAATAAGAAATCTAAATAATTGATTATGAAATAAACAGAAGAGCTTACATTGCAGATTACATGAAGGCTTCACTAAGGGAAAGTACTGGCACAAGTGCATGCCACATCTCAGGGGTTACATTTTACTTCTCTTCTCCCCTTCACCCTTTATTCTATAGTGACTAGAACTCAGACTGCTTAAATTAAGCACTAAAAGTCTGTGGAAGAGGCAGATAAAGCTTTTACCACTTAGGAGCCAATTTTTTTTTCATGGAATGCGCTGGGCATTTGTACCTTCTTGGGCTTCATTGCAGTAACAAAACAATTCCAGTTTTGTACATCTGACCTTGGCAAAGTTTGGTGAATTTAACATTTTAGGAAATCCAATATGTAAATATGTAAAAATAATTGTACATGCTATGGAATGGCTCCAGAAACATCCAGTTATAAAAGAATTTTCCATAGCTATGTACTATTAGAATATGGTAGAAAATTTAAGAGGTGGAACCTAGGTGGAAGGAGTGATGTCATTGAAGATGTTCCTTTGCAGAGAATGGCAGGACCTTGATCTCTTTCTGTCTGTCTCTCTTTACTATGAGCCATGCAGTTAATGGGCTATATCACATGGTCTTACCATGATGTGCTGCTCCATTTAAGGCACTAATGCAATGAGAGCAAAAGAGGATGGACTGAGACCTCAGAATCTGTGGGCAAAACCAAGTCATTTCTCTTTAACTTTGATTATCTCAAGTATTTTGTTACAGTAAGGGGAAGTTGACTCATTTAACAGTACACAACCCAATGGGATGATTTATTAAAGGCATTCAAGACCAGTTTGATATTTCAGTATAAATTAATGAGTCTGAATATAAGCAGGCTAAAATCATAACAAAAGATTATATAACAAAAGCAGAAAAACATTTGACAAAATAAAAAGCATTCATGATTTTAAAAATCTTTCAAAACTCTAGAAGTAAAATTCAATCACTATCCTATACAAAAAAATTAATTAAAGTTAGTAAATGATATTTTCTGTCTAAGACTAAGTGAAAAGAAAAAATGTCCACTTTCACCATTTCCATATATTACACCAAAAGTTCTAGAAAATGCAATAAGACAAGTAAAGAAATGATATGTATGTGAGGAAAGACATAAAATGAAATTTTTGAAGTTATACTCCATTTTTGTTTAATGTGGCAAAATTCATTCTACTGTCATGTATGACTAATTAGAACAAATAAAAAATAAAAGAAAAAACCTAAATTTTTTACAGTGAACAATTTCCAATGCATAAATTATCAAATGATCATAAAACAACAACAGCAAAAAAATACCTCTTGGAAAAATAAATTATAATGAAGAATCACAGCAAGTTTCAGGATTCAAGATTAATATACAAATGTTAGTTGTCTTCTGATATGTCAGTAATGAAAATTAAAATATAAAATTAGAAACATAATTTCATTTACAATATGTCCAAACATGTGTAGGTATGAATTTAACAAAAGAATTATAATACCTATTTAAAGTTTCAATGGAAAAATCTAAGGAAAGCTAAGTAAATGGAGAATTCATGAAGTAAATTCATAAATAGGAAGATTCAATGTTGTTAAGATGCAGTATTTTCCAGCTAGATCTACATAGTCAACGTAGTATCAATCAAAATGACAGGAAGTCAGTTGGTATCATGTTGTATTGCATTTTCCTCTCTAAGTATTCTTAGTTTATCTTGTGAATTTTTTCTTTGCGTATTTCTCTTACCTTTTAAAACTTTTCACCTTAATGCTTAGAGTCTCTAGTGTGTGTTGATAGGATTGGTGATGATGTGGGGGAAAAGGTACACTCACACATTGCAGGTGGGACTGCAGATTGGGGCAGCCATTCTGGAAAGCAGTATGAAAGTTCCTCAGAAAACTTGGAATGGATCCACCTTTTGACACAGCTATCCCACTCCTTGACCTACACCTGAAGGACTTAGAATCAACATATTTCATTTACACAGTCACATTGACATTTATAGCAACTCAATTAACAATAGCTAGGTTGTGGAACTAGCCTACATGCCCTTCAATAAATGAATGGATAGAGAAACTGTGAGATATATATACATACATACACACGCACACACACACACACACACACACACAGAATAAAATGATGGCATTTGCAGGTAAATGGATGGAGTTGGAGAATAACTTGCTAAGTGAAATAAGCCAATCCCAACAAAACAAGGACAAAATGTTTTCTCTGATAGTGAATGCTGATATATAATGGAGGAGAGGGAGTAAGGAAAGAATGGAGGAATGTTGGATTGTGTAGAGGGAAATGAGGGGAGGAGTGGGGGCATGGGGAATGAAAGATTGTGAAATGAGACAGACATCATTACCCTATGTACATGTATGATTACATGAATGGTATAACTCCATATTGTGAACAACCAGAAAAATGAGAAGTAGCACTCCATTTGTGTACAATGAATCAAAATGCATTCTGTTTTCATGAATAACTAAATAGAATAAACAATAAAAAAGGAAGAAATTATTCCCATTTTTCTAAAATGTTGGAATTATCCATACGTGTCTGGGTTCAGGCATGTTATAATTGGTTCAGTAGCACTGACCATACAGTATTATTATTAAATAAGCTGCATCAATAGAATCAAATAAGAAGAGAACACTCAGATATATTACTACTAATTAATGAGTTTGGTAAAATTTAAGAATAGAAAATCAATATACAAAACTCAAGAATATGTCTATGTTCTAGGAATGAATGAACTAAGAAATTACAAAAATAATTTCAGGATTGGGAGTATAGCTCAGTGGATTCAATCCCCAACATAGAAAAAAATCTACTAATAATTTTTAAAATAATAAAATGTTCAGGAAAATGTTAACTAAAGACATGCAAATTTATACTCTGAAAAAAGGAATCCTTTTAGAGGAATTAAAGAATAACCAAAGAAATGGAAAGATATACCATGTTTATAGAATGTATGACATTATAAAGTGGAAAATATGTCTCATGTTAAACTATACAAACATCACATTTCCGTCTGATTATTTTGCAGAAATTGACAAGTTTAGCATAAAGTTTGTGAAAGATTCAAGTAGCAAAATCAATTCTGAACAAAAGGTTAACAAATTCATAGTGCTCACACATCAATTTTAAAACTTACAACAAACATAGAGTACTTATGATTCTTTGGTTCTGGTGTAAAAATAATTATGAAGATCAATTAGATATAATGATAAACATACATATATATATATATATATATATATATATATATATGGGGATGTGTGTGTGACTGTTTTATTTCTTGTACTAGGGATTGAACCTCGGGATGATTAACAACTGAGTCACATCTCCAGACTCTTTTTACATTTTTAGAGACAGGGTCTTGCTAAGTTGCTGAGGCTGGCCTTGAACTTGCAATCTTTCTGCCTCAGCCTCCTGAGCTGATGGGAATACAGGTGTGCAACACCGTGACCAGTGATATATGTGATTTTTAATAAATATGTTGACACAAGTAAATTGTGTGTTTTTGCAGTGAGACTACTGGTTATTCACATGGAAAAAAGTAAATTTGCATCTGTATCACATACCATACATAAAAATAGCTCAAAGTGATCAACTATCTGAGACAGAATGCTTAAACTCTAAAGACCTTAGAAGAAAATATAAAGAAATACTTATTTCTTTGAATTTGGAAATAAGTTTTTGATATAAGCTTAAGCAAAATTAAATAAATAAATAGATAAATAAAAGAAAAAGTAAAACGATGTAGGGGATTAAAGTTTTTGTGTTTAGAACATCATAAAAATATTAAACAGTGTCTACTGTATAGGAAAAATAATTGTAACATGTGTTATTATAACCTAATATCTAGGACTATAAAGAACATTTAAACCTTAATAAGGAAAAGATACATAACCAGATTTAAAAATAAACAAATTACCTAGTATACGTTTTCCTGTAAATATATATATACAACTGACTGATAGGTACATACATGGCATTCACCACATCATTAATTATCAGGGACATAGAAAATGAACACTACAAATGGATACCAACACACATCAGAATCACTTTATTCAAAATAGGAGTAATACCAAGTGTTTGTGAGAATGTGGAACAATTACGTTGCCATACACTACTGGTTGGTATGTAAAGTACTCCTTTAAATAAGACCATGTGAAAGAGAGTATGACTTGAAAAGTAATCTGGTAATTTTTCAAAGAGTTAGACATAGAGTTACCATAGGACTTCCTAATTCTACTCCTAGTTATATACCAAAAGTAAATGAAAACACATTTTTACCCAAAAATCTGTACACGTTTTCATAACAATAGATAATAAGCCCAGAGCAAAGGTACATTAATTGATGGAACAATAACAAAACATATTTTATCCATATGGTAGAAAAATAGACCAGCCCTGTAATACTAATAACCTTGTTTATAAGAGTGATCTGGAGTGGAGTGTTCAAATCTGTGGAGATGAGAAGTGGATCAGTGTTTGCATAAACTGGTGGTGTAGGGTGGAGGTTGACTGGGAATAATGAAGAATTGGGGGTAATAAAGATGTAAAATAATTTCAATTATTGCTACACTCTGGGAATATACTAAGAAACATTCAATTTTACACTTTAAATGGGTAATTTTTTGGCATGGGTAATACATGTCAGTAAAACTGCTATGCCCCATAGAGAAGGGGTCATAATTCTACTGGAGGTTTCCTTCCTCTAGCCAGCATGTGACATTAGGTGCTTAGTGACAACTGTAAGATCCCCTGGCACTTGATAGCTACCCCTTCATCCACATTGAACACTGCCAGGCACAATTCCTCACAGGAAACGTGCTACTTAGATCTCGTGTGACTTCTGATGTCCCTGTTCAGTTGTGTGGCCTCTATACCAGGGTGGCCACAAAGCTACATTCTCAGTTCCCAGCTGCTCACCTGAAGCAATGGAGTATTACTCAGCCATGAAGAAGAATATAATTATGGAATTTGCAGGCAAATGGATGAAGTTGGAGATGATCATGCTAAGTGAGATAAGCCAATTCCCAAAAACGAAAGGTGGAATGATATCTCTGATAATCAGATGATGATACATAATGGGGGGTGGGAAGGAAGCAAAAATGGAGGAAGGATGGATTATATAGAGGAAAAAGAGGGGTGGAGGGTTGGAGGGAAGGAAAAATAACAGAACGAGACAAACATCATTACCCTATGTACATGTATGATTACACAAATGGTGCAACTCCTTCGTGTACTACTAGAGAAACAAGTTGTACCCCATTTGTTTACAATGAAGCAAAATAAATAAATTATAAAAAAGAAGTCATTTCAAATTGTATTTACTTATTTATTTTATTTATTTTTAAGTAATTGTGATTCACTTAGCATGATATTCAACTTCATCCATTTGCCTGAAATTTCATAATTTTATTCTTCTTTATGACTGAGTAATATTCCACTGTGCATATATACCACAGTTTCTTTATCCATTCGTCAATTGAAGGGTGTCTAGGTTGGTTCCACAATGTAGCTATTGTGAATTGAGCAGCTATGAACATTGATGTGGCTGCATCACTGCACAATGCTGACTTTAAATCCTTTGGGTATAGGTCAAGGAGTGGGGTAGCTGGGTCAAATAGTTGTTCCATTCCAAGTTTTCTAAGGAATCTCCACACTGCTTTCCAGAGTGGCTGCACTAATTTGCAACCACACCAGCAATGTATGAGTGTTACTTTTCCCCACATCCTCTCCAACACCTATTGTTGCTTGTGTTCTTGATAATTGCCATTCTAATTGGGGTGAGATGGAATCTCAGAGTAGCTTTGATTTGCATTTCTCTTATTACTAGAGATGTTGAACATTTTTTCATATATCTGTTGATTGCTTGTAGATCTTCTTCTGTGAAGTGCCTGTTCATTGCCTTAGCCCATTTGTTGATTGGGTTATTTGTATTCTTGGTGTAGAGTTTTTTGAGTTCTTTATAGATTCTGGAAATTAGTGCTCTATCTGAAGTATGAGTGGCAAAGATTTTCTCCCACTCTGTAGGCTCTCTCTTCACATTGCTGATAGTTCCCTTTGCTGGGAAAAAGCTTTATAGTTTGAATATATCCCAATTATTGATTCCTACTTTTATTTCTTGTGCTTTGGGAATCATGTTAAGGAATTCTGATCCTAAGTTGACATGATAAAGATTTGGACCTACGTTTTCTTCTATAAGGTGCAATATCTCTGGTCTGATTCCGAGGTTCTTGATCCATTTTGACTTGAGTTTTGTGCAGAGTGAGGGATAGGGGTTTAGTTTCATTCTGCTGCATATGGATTTCCAGTTTTCCCAGCACCATTTGTTGAATAGGCTATCTTTTCTCCATTATATGTTTTTGGCACCTTTGTCTAGTATAAGAAAACTATTTATTTGGGTTTGTCTCTGTGTCCTCTATTCTATAACACTGATCCACCTGTTTATTTTGGTGCCAAAATCATGCTGTTTTTTAACTATTGCTCTGTAGTATAGTTAAATTTCTGGTATTGTGATTCCACCTGCTTCACTCTTCCTGCCAAGGATTGCTTTAGCTCTTCTGGGTCTCTTATTTTTCCAAATGAATTTCATTATTGCTTTCTTTATTTTTGTGAGGTACATCATTGGGATTTTAATTTGAATTGCATTGAATCTGTATAGCACTTTTGGTAGTATGGCCATTTTGACATTATTAATTCTGCCTATCCAAGAACATGGGAGATCTTTCCATCTTCTAAGGTTTTCTTTAATTTCTTTCTTTGGTGTTCTGTAGTTCTCATTTTAGAGGTCTTTCACCTCTTTTGTGAGATTGATTCCCAAGTATTTTAATTTATTTTTTGAAGCTATTTTGAATGGAGTAGTTTTCCTAAATTCTCTTTCAGAGAATAAAATTGCATTAGATTTATGAGCATTGATCTTATATCCTGCTACTTTACTGAATTCATTTATAAGTTGTAGAAGTTTTCTGGTGGAATTTTTGGCTCCTCTAAATATAGAATCATGTCATTGGCAAATAGGGATAGTTTGAGTTCTTCTTTTCCTATTCATATCCCTTTAATTTCTTTGGTTTGTCTAATTGCTCTGGCTAGAGTTTCAAGGAAGATGTTGAATAGAAGTGATGAGAGAGGGAATCCCTTCCTTGTTCCAGTACTAAGGAGGAGTGCTTTCAGTTTTTTCCATTTAAAATGATATTTACCATAGGCTTAGCATAGATAGCCTTTACAATGTTGAGGAATGTTCCTACTATCCCTATTTTTTCTATTGTTTTGAGCATGAAAGGGGTACTGTATTTTATCAAATGCTTTTTCTGCATCTATTGAAAAAATTATATGATTCTTAACTTTAAGTCTGCTGATATGGTGAATTACATTTATTGTTTTCTGGATGTTGAACCAATGTTGCATCCCTGGGCTAAAACCCACTTGATCGTGTTGCACTATCTTTTTAATATGTTTTGTATGCAATTTTCTAAAATTTTGTTGAGAATTTTTGCACCTATGTTCATTAGAGATACTGGTCTAAAATTTTCTTTCCTTGATGTGTCTCTGTCTGGTTTTGGTGTCAGGGGTATATTAGCTTCATAGAATGAGTTTAGAAGGGTCCCCTCCTCTTCTATTTCATGGAATACTTTGAAGAGTATTGGAATGAGCTCTTCTCTGAAAGTCTTGTAGAACTCGGTTGAGAATCCATCTGGTCCTGGACTTTTATTTGTTGGTAGGCTTTTGATTTCTTCTTCTATTTCATTTTTTGAAATTGATCTATTTAAATTGGATATGACCTCCTGATTCAGTTGGAGTGGATCATATGTCTTTAGAAACCTGTTGATGTCTTCAAGATTTTCTATTTTGTTGGAACACAGATTTTCAAAATAGCTTTGGACTATGTTTTGTATTTCAGTAGTTTCTGTCAATACCTTTCCTTTTTCATCCCGAATTTTAGTAATTTGAGTTTTCTTTCTCCTTCTTTTTGTAAATATGCCTAAGGTTTTTAAATTTATTTATTTTTTTCAGAGAACCAACTTTATGTTTTGTCAATTTTTTTCAATTGATTATTTTGTTTAAATTTCATTAATTTCAGCTCTAATTTTAATTATTTCCGGTCTTCTATTACTTTTGGAGTTGATCAGTTCTTTTTCTATGGCTTTGAGATGTAATGTTAGGTCATTGATTTATTGTCTTTTTATTCTTTTATTCAATGATCTAAATGTAATGAATTTTCCTCATAGTACTTCTTTCAGAGTGTCCCAGAGATTTTGATATGTTGTATTATTTTTCCCATTTACCTTTAAGAATTTTTTTATCTCCTTTCTGACATCTTCTGTTATCAACACATCATTCAGTAGCATACTGTTTATACTTCCGGTGTTGGAGTAGTTTCGCTTTTTATTTTATCATTGACTTCTAATTTCATTCCCTTATCATCTGATAGAATGCAAGGCAGATTCTCTATTTTTTTTATATTTGCTGATTTGCATTGTGGCATAGCATATGGTCTATTTTAGAGAAGAATCCATGGGCTTCTGAGAAAAAAAAAGTATTCACTCATTGATGGAATATTCTATATATGCCTTTAAGTCTAAATTATTGATTGTATTATTGAGTTCTGTGGTGTGTATCTTTGTTCAGTTTTATTTGGAAGTTCTATCTAGTTGTGAGAGAGGTGTGTTAAAGTCACTCAGCATTATTGTGTTGTGGTTTATTTCATTCCTGAAATTGAGGATTTGTTTGATGTATGTAGATTACCCATTGTTTGGGGCATAAATATTTACAGTTTTTGTGTTGATTTATTTAAGAAAATAACTTCCTTTCTCCCTTTCAACTAACTTTGACTTTCAGTCCACTTTATCTGATATGAGGAAGGAAACCTCTGTTTTATTACTGAGTCCTGTGCAGTGATATATTTTTCCCATTCTTTCTCTATCAGTGTGTGGATTTCTTTTCATATGAGATGAGTCTCTTGAAGGCGGCATATTGTTGGGTCTTTTTTTAAAATCCAATCTGCCAGTCTATGTGTTTTGATTAACGAGTATAGGTCATTGACATTCAGGGATATTTTTGAGATATGATTTGTATTCCCAGTCATTTTGGCTTTCTTTTGGTTTATAACTTGGCCTGGTGTCTCCTTGGATTGGCTTTTACCTTAGTGAAGTTCCTCCCTTTGCTGACTTTCATTGTTGTTGATTTCTTTTTCCTCCCCATGGAATATTTTGCTGAGAATATTCTATAGTGCAGGTTTTCTACTTGTTAATTCTTTTAACGTTTGTTTATCATGGAAGGTTTTTATTTTGTCGTCAAGTCTGAATCTTACTTTTGCTGAATATAAGATTTTTGATTGGCATCAATTTTCTTTCAGAACTTGGAATATATTGTTTCAGGTCCTACTAGATTTTAGAGTCTGGACTGAGAAATCTGCTTATATCTGTATTGGTTTCCTGCTATATGTAATCAGATGCTTTCCTCTCACAGCTTTTAATATTCTATCCTTATTTTGTATGTTGGACATTTTCATTATAATGTGCCTTGGTGTGAATCTGTTGTAATTTTGTACATTTGGTGTCCTGAAAAGTCTTTTGTATTTGATTTCCCATTTCATTTGTCAGGTTTGGGAAATTTTCTGCTATAATTTCATTGAACATACTGCTCATTCCTTTGGTTTGTATCTCCGTGCTTTCCTGAATCCCAATAGTTCTTAAATTTGGTCTTTTCGTGTTATCCCATAATTCTTGGAGGTTCTGTTCATGTTTTCTTTCTGCTTTCTCTATGTGGTCAACTTTATTTTCATGATTAAATATTTTGTCTTCATTATCTGAGTTCTGTCTTCCAAGTGATCTAGTCTATTGGTGATGGTCTTTATTGAGTTTTTAAAATCTGGTTCATTGTTTTCTTCCTTTCGAGGATTTCTGGTTGATTTTTTTTTTCAGAATCTCTATTCTTTTTAAAAAAATGTTTTTGGTTGTACGTGGACCTTTATTTTTTTTTATTTATATGTGGTGCTGAGAATTGAACCCAGTGCCTCTTACATGATAGGAGAGTGCTCTACCAATGAACCACAACCCCAGCCCAGAATCTATTCTTTTTTGAAATAATATTTTGCTTCCTGTATTTGCTCCTTTAAATCTTTATTGATCTTTTGTTGCCTGCATTTTCTCTCTTACATAAATATTTTACTTCATGAATGATTTTAATTATGTACATTCTGATCTCCTTTTCCAATATTTCTTCTTCCATGCTGTCAATGCATTCTATTCATGTAGCAGCTTGGTTTCTTTGGGGCACTTACTTCCCTTGTTTTTTTCATGTTGGTCATGAATCTTCCACTCTAGTAGTTAAGATCCAAGATATTTCAGTTTCATCCCTATAAATTTATAGGGCCCCTGCAGGTTTCCAATACCTCACCTTTAAGGTGAAGAACAACATTAACAATACCTAATGCAACAAATATGGAGCCTTAAACCTAATAGCCCCTATTAAGATGTTAGTAGTATTGTCCCAATTAATAGAGATGATGTGCTTGAAATTATTATCTACAGCATTAACAATTGATTAGCAATAAGGTCTGCCATTTCTAATGGTGGACAAAGAGGATAGGGAAGGGGTGTAGGATGTAACATTGATGAGGTAAGAAGTGAGAATATACAGGTGCTAGATCACAGGAAAAGTGACAGGAGAATCAAAAAAAGTTGGTTGTTAGCAGGAGAAAAGGGCAAAAGAGACTCCAAGGAAGCAGATAAATAAGAGAAAAATAGAATGAGTAAAAAAATAAAAATAAAAAATTTAAAAATTGTAAACATTTTCAAAAAAAATCTACAACAAAGCTGTAATATATTATTCAAACCTCCAAGTCTTCAGTAGTGTGATGCATGAAAGGTATTTTACTTCAAAGATGATGGGGATGTGAGAGTGGGAAATTAGAAGAGACAAAAAAATGGGGAAAAAAGAGTCTTGAAGGATAATTAAACAATTGTTGTTGTTGGAGTTCAATATCTTCTCTGCCTCCATTTTCTTCTGTTAGGTGGGGTTGTCCAGAGTTTGCCATTTTAACTGTACTTCAGGATGATGACCATTACTAAGGTGGGAGCATTAGACTTGGAAGCAAGACTCCTGTAGGCAGGGTGTAGCCATTGACAGTCCCTTGGGAAGAATGCACCCAGGACTCTGCTTTGGGGTCAACTCATGTGACACAGAAGTCTGGTCTTATCCCCTTCCCTCAGTTGTGGAACCACAATTCCTGGTCTATAATTTAGTCTCTGAATTTTATCTCTCTTTCCTTGGCTCTTTCAACATCCAATCTGGAACCTCTCTGATCAGAGTCCTGAGGACTGAGTCCCATACCTGTGTGCCTATCTTCAAAGAAGTTCTGTATTGGTCCACTCAGGGTTAGGCATTGAAATCTGTTACCAGTCATATAGCTGCAGGCATTGGGTTGGTTAGTGGCTATGGAATGGTTGGGAGATGGGATTGGGGAGCCAGTGGGCTCTATTGGTTGCCAAATCAGTGGGACCAAGTGTTCAGTGGAGTCATGAACCCAGACTGATGTTGGGTTCCAACAAGCACTCCCATGTTGTCTCTGGAATCCTAGTGGATACCAGGCTAGTTGACTGTAAAAGCCAGGATCAAGTTGCCCTCACACCCTTTTTCCACCTACCAACCCTTTGCAAACCTCTCTCCTGCCTCTGCAGAAAGATGGTGTCCATTAGCACACCTAGCAGGAATACCTCAGAAGCAAACAAGCCTGTAGGGCCTTTGTGATGATCTTTCAGGTCATGGCTGTTATCCCTGGTTGTAAGTGGTCACATCCCATGTTGTTGGCAACAGTCATGGCTAACCTGTAGGTAACTTGATAATGAGCTTCTAGTCTCTGGCAGGTGTCTCAGAAGGAAGCTGCCCAAACTAAATATGGCAGACTCACTGATAGGGATAATCCAAGTTGGCGGCTGAGGCATCCCAACTCATTGGTAGATTAGAGCCATATGGCGGCATGCATGTGCAGGGCCTGGCATGTTTGCATGGGGTGAACCAGAGCTAGAGATCTTAGGAATCTTGTTAAGATCCATCAGACAAGAATAGATAATTAATCTATCTCCAAAAATTTGCCTTTTTCAGAACATCATATCTTTGGAATCAAACAGAATGCAGCTATTTTTCCCTGATTGATTACTTTCACTTAAATGATAGACTTTTGAGTTCCCATAAATTCTTTATATGGATTGATGGTGAATTTCTCTTTAGCACTAAATAATGTTTTACTTATGAGTGGTCCACCTTTTATTTGTGCATTCACCCCAGAAGAAGACCCTCATTGCTTTTATATTTGGTAATTAGGAACAAAGCTATTATAAAGACCCATGTGAATCTTTTCATGAGAACATAAATTTTCAATTCACATGGAAAAATATCATGGAATGTCATTAATGGAGTATTTGATATCATTAGGTCTTGTTTATTAAGAAATCTCTGAATCATCTTCCAAAATGGTTGTACCATTTTTCATTCAGTCAGCAGTGAGAGTTCCAGTTGGTTCATGAATTTCCCTGCATCTAGTGTAGACATTTTTAAGACTGAAGCCACAATATTTAATTAACCGGTAGTGACATTTTACTGTTGCTTTATTTGCAATTCCCTGATGTCATATGATGCTAAGCATTGTTCATATGCTTATTTGACATCTGTGTGTTTTCTGGTGAGGTGTCTTACATTGTACTCATTTTTGTATATAGGCTGTTTAGTTTCTCATTGTTTCAATTTTAGTTATTGTTTGTATTTTGTATATAACAGTAATTCTGGATAAGCATTTTGTTAATATCATTTCCTGGTCTAAGACTTGCATTGTCATTGTTTTGTGTGATTATTCATAAATCTATGTCAGATATGATATTCGTGTATATATCAGTGTGATTCATGGTGGTATGTTCAAACGTGGTTATGCACAATTTCATTCCCCAGTACTTCCTTGTCGTTCCTTTCTCTCTCCTCTCAATCCTCTTTCTTTACTATGTGGGTCTCCTGAAGAGAATACCTTTTTGCATTATTTTACATTTGTTCTTTTGTGAAAAATCAGTTGATTACATTTACACAGCTCTAAATCAGTTGACTACATGTTTTTTTGACTGCTTTGTGTATTTTTCACAAATAGTGCACTATATTGGATCTTATATATCATCTACCTTTCATATAAATTTTAACAATAGAGTATGTAAATAACTTTCAAGAATTTTGATTGTGATTGTATCTATAGATTATGAATCTCTTTGTGAAAAAGTGATACCTTGACAATATTGAATCTTTCTATCCATGAACTTGGAATAACCTTCTCTTTGTTTATTCTTTCATGTCTTTCATCACAGTTTAATTTTTTTAATGCAAATGTACATATTTTTGTAGGATCATAATGGATTTTTAAAAATAGTATTGCTTACTTTTACCTTCTTTGGTGCTGTCTTCATATTTTCCTTAATAGGAATGCTTTTCAAATTTCAATTCCTAACCTCAGATTATACCTGAGGTTAGAATCTATTCATTGTTGTATTTTCAAATACATGCTTTAAACATCTATTTTGTTCCCCTAGGACTTAAATCACAAGTGGCCTGAAGTTGGACATATTACCTTCTTTAATTATTCTTTTGTGAACACAGTGAAACTCCACCCTCTTCTCTTGATACTACTGCTGCCCTTCCTTTTCCTCCTACTGTTTTTGTTTTTCTTGTTCACATTTTACTGATCCCTTTGTCATTACAATATGAGACATGGCAGAATGCTTTTTGTTGTTACTTGTACTGAGTATACTAGGGCTTCACAACTGCTAGGGAAGTGCCTTACCTCTAAATTTCAGTTCTCCTCTATGCCAGAGACTACAGGTGTTTATCAGCATGCCTGGATTTTGACAGTCTCCGTCCATAAAATTACCATCTCATTATAGCCTTTCTCTTGAAAATCATCTCTAGATTTTGTATATCACCTACCTCCTTGCATTGTCACCTTTCTCACAGCCTCCAAAATATACAAGATACTTAAACATTGTATTTCAGGGTATTGACCATGTAATCACAAATCAACCTTGCAATCCGCACCTCCTCATGTGAGTATTCATTTGGCAGCATGAATGAACATGTCAGAATATAAATGGGAGCAGTGTGTTGAGAATGTGCAGCAGTAAGTTAAAAAGACAAAGTGAGCCTGAACTTTACATGAAACTAGAATCCCAGGCAACATTTAGATTTCAACATTGTAAGACACTGACCTGAAGTTCTACTTAATATTGGCACTGACCAATATAATTTGTAGTAGGACACATGGTTGTTCTTCGGAGTGCCCGGGAGGTGGTTATTTTTATACACAAAAGAAACAAATCCATTTGCCTGCAAATGCCATAATTTTATCGTTATTTATGGCTGAGTAATATTCCATTTTATATATATACCACAGTTTCTGAGGGGTGGGAGCGGTGGGGGGAAGGGAAAAAATAACAGAATGAATAAAATGACATTACCCTATGTAAATTTATGATTACACAAATGGTATGCCTTTACTCCATGTACAAACAGAGAAACAACATGTGTCCCATTTGGTTATAATAAAAAAAGAAAGAAAAAATTATAGTGTGGATGTTATAACAATTTTAAGAAAAAAGTTAAAATTCATATTAAAGTACAATGGTTTTTCCTAAAAGACACAAAAATCTCCAGAATTGCATTAAATTCCATACAAACATCATGAAAATACCTGTATACTTTCATTACACATACAAATCACACTCAATTGTGGACTTCAGAAAATCTGTGCTTTTCTACAAAAATTGACCGCATTTCCAGGCACCTGCTCTGTTTGACTCAAAGTAAGAATCAGAATATCTAAGGAGAGTAAGTCTACAATTTAAAGAATCATGTTAATATTTCAGTCTCCTGTGTATATAAGTTTGTAATAGAAAGAAATAAGTGGAAACAAATCTACTTCAGTCTAAAAGAATATAGTGTCCTTTACAAGACAATCTCAGTATAGCCAATCATCATTAAAATAGTGCTCTATTCTCCATCTGGTTAAACTTAATTAGTTTTTAATAATCTTATAATTAATTTGTTTACTTTTTGACAAATCAATCAGCCTAAGGTATGAATTGGACTCACGAGAATTTTTTGGTCAGCGTATATAGAAATACTATTTGTTAAATGCTAATTTGTTAGAAGACAAAATAGGTTTAATCAATGCAAACAATGGGTATTATGATGGGCAAATAGTTCTCATATGCTCTTGTGAAAGTAAACCATGTAGTTCTGCAGTTCCTCTTGCTACAATATATTCACTTACAATTGTACATCGTTTTACCACAAGAAGAAAACAGAGAAATATTTAACAGTCTATAAAATATTCTTCAATTTTAAATCATAAGCAGTTGATTGTAAAATTTTCAGTGTAAAATTTTAATCAACTTTATTTGTAAAATTCATAAAATTAAATATTAAGCAAGGAATGTGTGGAAAGGAGAGCCAAATCACTCCCCAGGTTTTCCCTTCCCTAGCACCTTCATGAATGCCCAGGATACTTCCCTGTTGTGCAGGCTGTAGATGAAGTGTTTCAGCATGGGAGTGAGGATGGTGTAGAAGGCCAACGCCATCTTGTCCTGGGAGACCAGTCAGAAATGGACCACTTATAGATGATCATGGCTGCTCCATAGCACATGAAGACCACCATGAGGTGGGAGGAGCAGGTGGCAAAAGCTTTGTGGTGACCCTCCCGAGACCCCATGCAAATGGACAGCCATAATCACACAAGCATAGGAAGCAATGATGATTGCTACAGGGAATAGAAGCAAAATGATATGGCAGAAAAACATTGTCCTTTCTAATTTCAAGGTGTCCATGCATGTGAGTGGGGTGAGCAGGACTGGGGCATCACAGAAAAAGTGGGATATTCCCCACAAACCACAGTATGGAAAGGATAGAACAACTGCATCTTCAATTATACCACAAAGGGAACCAAGGACCCAGGAAGAAGCAACTGTGAGGCCACAGACTTTTTGGTTCATGAGAACTGGGTATACTAATGGTTGGCAAATGGCCACATAGAGGTCATACACCTTTGCAGCCAACAGGAAGCATTCACCTCCCAGAAGGGACATGAAGAATATCTGGGTCCCACAGCCTGCCAGAGAGATGGATTTCCTGCCAGAAGAGTAGTTAAAGGCCATCTTGTGGACAGTGGTACAGATGAGCATGAGGTCCATGAGGGACTCAGGAGGAAGTAGGGGATGTGGAGATGGGCATCCAGGTAGATGAGAAGGGCCATGGAGGAGTTTCCCATGAAGACCACTGTGCAGATGCCCAGGACCAGAGGAAAGAGAAAAGACAGTGCTGAAGATCTGTTTTCCCCAACCCATGGTGAGCTGCTCACTGTGAAGATACAGCATGTAAGGAATGTCCAGGATTGAGTCATAGGATATCAAAGTTTTCACTCTTAGAATAGCACACCTATCATGTTCCTTCTGAATGAGAAAATTATTTATTGAGAAATAGATTTTTTAAAATTTGTTCAATATGGATGATGAGCCTCATTTTTAAGTTGAAGTGATTTTTAAAAGCAATCCAACACCATGGTAGGTTTTGAATTAAGAACACAGAAGTCTTCTCAAGATGATTCAGATCCATTCAGCAACAAGTAAAGTCAAACATGCAGGGTGGTTTATCCTTTAACCACTATACTAACAACCAGAATAAACACATATTTAAGAAACTTGGTGATATTTTCCCATCACTGTTCCATTGGAATCCCACATTCTCACTCTATGTTCCTTATAAAGTTATTTCTACCAACATGTGCAGAGAAGAATTTTCCAGTGGAAAAAAAATGTCACAAAACTGTAAATCAAGAGTAATAGGTTCATTAGGAGATAGTAATGAATTTCATATAAATGTTGCCTTGATGATCCCCAATCCTCATTCCACCTTCAAAGAGGTATGTCCAGAGACATTCTGTCATAGGCCACTTCCTGGGAAGAGGTAACAACACAGTGTCCTAGGACTTGTTTTAAATACCTGCTAAAGATTATTATACCTGGATGATCTTAAACAATTAATATTTTTTCTCATGATTGCTTTGGAAAAATGTGAATTATATGCTGAAGAGTATTATAAAGACTAATGCCATTTAAAAATACTTAGAACTTTATCTAGAATATAGTTTATGCCATATAAATATTTCTATGTAAATAAATACTATTAGAAGAGACTATTTCTATTTTTATTACAATTTAATTAATTTCTTTAATTTCTTGTAGCAATGTGACAGCAAGAATCTGCGGCAACATTAAAACATCCCTTTCACACCCTGATTCTTGTGATCAAGTCAGAAAGATCAGACATGTTGCTCAGAGTAACAGGCATGAGTTAATTAAAGGGAGAGAAAAAAGGAACACTCCCAAGGGAGAGAGTAGGTCCTCTCAGGGAGGAGAGGGACAACATCCTCTCTTGCCCTCTAGTTTTAATGAGGTCCCAGGAAAGTTTCCTGAGAGTCCTATCCAGGTCCACTTGTTGACTTGGCTGACAGCAGGTGATATCTTAATTTTAATCACAGCTCTCATGACAGTTGTGTGTTGTCTTGAGCCATGATGACTGGTTCTAATTGGATTTTTAACCATGTGTTCTTAACAGGTTTTATGGTTAGTAGGAGCTATCCTTATCTTCCACGATCTGGTCTGTGAAAAGGGTTACAAACATCTCTCCCTTCAAAATAACTTTGGTTCTGCTTGTCAACATGTCCATGCAGAAGACATGTAGTTTGCTGGGGAATGTGACATACCCTGTCCACTTAGGCCAGGCAGGACTGCAGGGGAATTCCTTTTTGGCAAAAAAAAGCATGCAGGGGTCAGCACAGTGCGCCAATTTCATAGAATTACTCTCAACCTGGCATTTCCACCATCCTCACCTGTCTGTCCTATAACAGCAAGACACAAACAGAAATTTTTTGGACAGTCAATATCATCTTTTAGTTCTTTACTTTCACATTTTTCTTTTTTCCCTGTTCCTTGCTTCTTACTCCAAAGGTCAAGACCTTAGCATCTTTCTTTTCTCTTTCCTGCTTCATCTGGGCTTTTCCTCTTTCCAAGAGTAAATGAGAGAATTCGGCCTGTATTTTGGTTCTAGACTTTAAAAAGAAAACATTTCCATGTGGCTCAGTCAAATTTCCTAAAATTGAACATATCTAATTTGACAAAACTCCAATTTAAAATACATTGTTGTGCATTGGCCTATTTTATTCTAGGGTCTGCAGCAAAAGCAATCATTTTAGTGTAACATCACTTGGATGTCTCTCTCCCTGGTAAATATCTCCACCAGGCTGTGAACAAACTAAGCGTTCACTTTCTCCTTCACCATGGAACACTTTCCCACTTTTCGTGGGTGCAGTATCACCAACTCCCACAGCCACAGTGAGGGGAAGCTTTGTTTTATTTATCCACATTTCACTCATACTTGCTGACATCTGTAATCTTGTTTGCTTGTTCCCATAACTTTGATTTAAAATTAATTCCCCTTTGCATTTTCAATGAGCAGAAGACCAGATATGAAGTTTAAAGCATAACTCTATTTTTATTACATTACTGAGTCTTGAATTGCTATTTTGAATGACTCCTGCACTACCCAGTGAACAAATTATAAGCATCTCTCATTCACCATGGAATCATTTCAAGCTTTTTATCTGTGTAATATTTATCAGTTCCATGACTATAACAACTCAAAATTCTAATTTAGATACTTCATTCTGAATTTTTAATTTAAATTATTTTAGAAATGTTTCTCACATTCATAATGCTTATCTAGAAAATTTGTCACTATTCTGTGAATGACTGTAGCACTTTATTTGAAAATTTTAATGAATTTTTACTTTTTCATACTTTTATAGACTGCTAGGTAAATTTTACTAAATATTTCTCCTGTCCTCCACCCTTGTTCAAATATCACCATATGCCCCACTTCCTCTTAAAAATAATCAGCATAAAACTTTGAGACATTTAACATTTAGCAAAGCCTCTTTTCATGCTTGTTGATTAAAATTTTTTACTCATAAGGCAGCTACCACATCATATAATTAGGTGGCAACTCAGTCATGAATGGAGAGCAGGGAAGACAGTAGAGAGGACCAAAGTCCACAGGGAGCCTTATCTGACAGGCAGGAACCTGGTGGACAATGCCTGCTGTGTCAAACTTCCCCAGCCAAGTCACACCCTTGTGAATAAACACTGTTTCAAGTTTATGCCACTCCCTTCCAGGTGGCCTGACCCTCTCATCGCAGAACCTATCACAACCCAGTCACCCTGGCAACCAAACACCATGACCCTCACAAAGAAGCTTGCTGAGAGCTATTTAAAGGGTAACAAATCAAGTAAAGGGACTGGAAATTGAGGCACATTCACGGCCCCAATGTTCTCAATGAGCACCACCCTGTCTCTGGGAAGGTCCTTGCAGTTCCTATGCTGCCAGTCAAAAGTCAGAAGGTGGACTTGGGTGGGACTCTGGAAACTTCCCCAGGACCCCAGTACAACTGGAGAGCAGGAGGGTGCACCACCCCTTTCTTCTCTGGGAGAACCCACTGTTTCCCTTGATAGCATCCCATTATCCTTTTCCCATTTCTTCTAATAAACTCATTCCTATAACTCTGAGTGACATGTCTGAAATCTTTCTGACATGATTACAAGAATTAGGGTTTGAATGGAGGCCTCTGTGCTGCCTCAGTTCCACAGGAGGCCTGTGCCCTTTGACAGTTGTCTTGATATAATTATAATCCCCCTAGAAGCAATGCTTATTTTATCTGATGTATCCTCTCACGTGGTTACACTTGTGTGGCGTTCCATTACTCCCTGTTTCCAAACTAAGGTTTCAATTGTTTGCTCTACATCTTTGAATTAGAAGAAAGACATTAGATTCACGAGCTTTTTCAAGTTGTACTTAAATTATGTAATTAGTCATAGAAAACTTATTTTATTTCATGCCTTGGGAAAAGGACTAAAGTTGAAATAGATCTTCTTTGGAATTAAAAGCTCCAAATTCCATTAATTTCTGAACTTTATTCATACTGAGAATGGAGACTGAGGGCCGATCTCTACTGCTACCAGAGAACCTGAGACTGTGACATGTTCCCTGGTAGCACGTTCTAGTTAAATCTACATACATACATCACCAGGACTTTGTTTCTACAGTCTGTGGGACTGAGTGGAACAATTTGACTGCTTGGTCAAATTGCATAAAGTACTTTTTCCTTTTTCCATTCTTTGCGTATGTCTTAAGCAGCAAGGTGGCAGAATCCAATCAGTCAGGATGCAGGCAGGTTCTAGGCTGGGTTGCGCAATGCAAAGCAAACAGTGTTTCACAGTTGTTAAGGCATATATTTTTGAACACAACCAACTCAGGTTTTATTCACATGTATCTCATGTAAGCAAAACGTTAGTTTAAGTGGTTATGTGAGACCAAGAAGAATGCATTTAGGGCTAGGGCTGCACATCCTACGTTCAACATTCCATAGCCCAGCCCCTAGCAGTTCACATGTGGGTTTTACACTTTCAGGCTAAAAATGAAAGTGGGGTAGGAATAGGAGAAAAGGGGCATCATGTCAGAGGATGAGATTGAGCTCCTTGAAATTAAAGACTTCCCTGTTTGCCTGAAACTGAATATCCTCATGCTCAGAATGGAAATTTAGAAGCTGCCCCAGCCATGGATATTGGAGTTGTGAGTATTTCTGGCTAGCTAAATCTGCACATGCTCTTTTCCTGGCCTTTGTTTCTATAGATTATAATCACACTTGTGGGGACCAACTGAGGTGAACTGGCTGCCTCTCTGTTTTTGTGGAAATGTGATTACCTTTGCTTCTCCTTTTCCACCACTGGCACATTTCTTATGTAGACAGCTGGGATTCCTGGCTTGGCTGTTGCCAACAATAGTGGAAATCAACATATTATCTAAAGAAAGAGAATATTAACAAAAAAATTGAGTTGGAGGGAAACAAAAATAAGGAAATAGGCAGTTGTGTGGAAATAGATTGGAATCCTGGACCCATTTATGTCCTCATTGCGCTGTATCCTGGAGAAAGAAAAGTCTTTCACCTCCCTCCAAAAGGAGGTGCAAAGACAAAAACATAAAGGAAAACTTTCCTTTCTTCAGATAGAAAACTGTAGAATCACTGCATCCCAACCAACCTCCTCCACCATCTCATAAAAAAAAAGTAGTACTGAATGTTAGGTACAGGCAATGCCTTTTTAAACACCCTTCATCTTAGAACAAGGGTCACCTCACGGTCACCCTGACTCAGCCTGATTTAAATCCCAGATAACACTCCATCACCATGCAAAGACAGAAACTTGTTACCTGAGACTGGGTCCTAAAAACACCTGGTTTGACTTGGAATAGTGTCCACTTCAAAGAATGGCGGTGCCAATCAAAAGGACCCTTCCCTGACAACCCACATCAATGGCCTAATTGCAAAAATGTCCCCCCCACACTCCCCATTATCTACCCCATGCTGTAAGTAGAAGACAGGCCTCAGTCTTCCCTGGGCCCCCCTCCACAGTTTTTTCCAGAATAAATAAACCTGTTTTACTATTGATCTGCCTCCACTTTCCCTTTATTTCCTTCCTTTGGTTCTTTCCTTGCACTGAAACATTTTGGAGTGGAGTTTCATTACTTCAGAAGAATCTTCTTATATGCATGTGCACCACTGACATCACATAGAAAATAAACCTACATTTTATGAACCCAACATCCCACTTCTGCACTCTTCATGATTAGGCTATACCACTCTTCCTCTCAGAGGCTCAATGCTCACATGATTCCAATGTTCTGCAGAACTGACTTCTATCTCCTTACTAATCTTATCTGCAAGGTGTGGCAGATAATCGTTGAAAGATGAATTCCATGTTTTCTTTTTTCCAGGGCAAACCCCGAGCATTTCTACTTATGGACTCTACAACCCTTAGCCCAGAGTTTAGCCTCAGGGTGGTTCTCTTACTCTGAAGTCTTTTGTCTTTCTACATCCTTTGTCTTTTATTATTATTTCATTTAATTTCTTCTAATTAGTTGTACATGATAGTAGAATGCATTTATATAATTTGTTAGATCATATATAAATGAACTGTAATCTCTCAGTTTTCTGACTGTACATGTTGCAGGATCACATTGGTCATGAAGGCATATGTGTCAATGAGGAAATAATGTGTTTCACTCTACTATCATTTCTTCCCCCATATCCTTTTCCCTCTTTTCACTCCCCTTTACCTAATATAAAGTAACTCTATTCCTTCCTACCCAGCCAGATTCCTTTGTTAACCACATTCTAGTTCAAACAGCCATACCTGTCACCCATGTCTCCCCCTTCATGCTGTATGTAGCAGGCTCCACTTACACTGATTTCCCAGAAGACATGTAGTCTTGACCTCTGTTTTACATGAAAGCCAAAAATCATGTGCCTTTAGATCAGGCCAGTCGGAGTTTGCATTTTGTTCCTACTTGCAATTTCTCTGCCACTAGGCATATTAGTTAATCTCTCTAAGTCTTTTTTAAATTTTTTCTTTTTCCCACTTCTCACTGGGTTGTCAAACTATAGAATGAGTTAATTCTTATAAATCCTCATTAAAACCTATCTCATGGAACACATTTTGCAGATGACTGTTACATTATTATTTAGGCTTTGTCACAGTGTTTTTTAATCTTGTAATAAGCTCCACTGTAACCAGCAAATATTTTGAAAACTTTGTTTTCTTTATTAGATGATTGATTCCTGACTGTTAAACTATATGCTTATTTCTTACATGCTACTAATCACACAGGAGAGGTTCACATGCAGTTGGAGTCCATCAGATCCCCATAAAGATCTAACATGTGAGCAATAGACCAGATCTACTGAAGAGTCCTGTGATAATTCTAGGTACATGTTTCCTTGCTGGAAATAAAATCTTACATTCACTTAGCATGTTCAATATCATTTTCTCATTTAGTGTAAACACTACTATGGTAAATATGAAAGTTATAATTTTACAAAGGATACAAAGGGATGTGTTGCAGGTCAACATGAAAAATTTACCCCCTCTTCAGGGATTTAAGTACCAATTTCTTATATATAACTGTTGATTAAAGTATGTTTTCCTCTTGTTGATGTCAAGAAAGAATAAGATATTCTTGAATTCAAAAAGTTTCTGAGAATTACCTTCTAGCTGACACAGTACTGTTTCAGAGAAGACACAGTACTGCTTACAGAGTACCCGAAAAGAATTTGTTTTCTGGGGAAAAAAAAGAAACCTGGAATATTATTTTATTAAATCTTCAATGATTCACATTTGCAATCCCTCCAGATGATTCAGTCCCTTGTCTTAAATTATAGTAAGACATGTTATTGAAGCAGTCACACACACTTAAAGAAAAAGTTCAGATGCCCTGCAAGGACCTCGACACATTGCTGTCAGCTACTGAGAGCATGACTTGTGCCTTTCCTGTCTCTCACTTGACAATTGTCAGTCTCAGCAACCTCAGAAACCAGGCACTTGATTAGAGCCAGGGTGCCCTTGCCATGGTCCACAAGGACTAGCAACACAAGGAATAAACCTGCTGAGAAGTCTCCAGAAGAGCAAATTCCTAGGCCTCTTAGCCTGCACTGGCATGATTTGGGTTTTCCTCCACTCCTACCTATGTATTCTCCTAACACCTATAGCAACTCATCCTCATCCCAGGGCAGAGATGTTCCTGCAGGGTCTGACATCACCACGGGTACCAGGCTGAGCAGCTGAATACTCCCCACTCAATTTTGAAATGTTCATCCAGAAAGACAGCATTTCTCCAAGTCAATCAACATTCATAAACTCAGCCACCCCTACCACCCTTTCACAGGAGTTAAACAAGCTGTCTCCTTTGTCCCTGGAGTCAGTGTGGAACTCACAATCAGTGTCAAGTCTTCCCCCTGTTGAAGCAAGACATGGGAAAAGAGTCCTACTCTCACCAGAGGAGAGCCTGTGTCTGTTTTCTTTGCTGGAGAGTACAAGAACCTCACAGCCAGCAGCATTATCACCTAGGTGTCTTCTGAAGCCCTGCATTAAATTAGTTCCATATTTTGGAAACATAAATTCTACTGATATTGAAGATCTAATACAAAATTCTCTTGGCTTCTTGATTGATAACATAAATTTCCTATTTAGCGCCCTTTGTTTCCTGGATCATTCATATATCAATGACTCCAATTTTACTGTCTTTCTTTTTTAAATATCTTATTTACAAATTCTTTTATTTATCCCATAAAATTGTAGAAAAAAAGATTTTTGCATTACCATTTCTAAATATAGTAGCCTTCCTTGTGCTTTGACATTAGTTTACTATTAGTAATACTCTGTTAAAGTTCACAAAATATTTCTCAAACTTCTGAATCAAGTGATCCACCTTCAGGGTATTATTCAACTTGATATGTCTATGTGTGCAGTATTATCATATTATATACATTTATTTTTTGAATACTTGCCAATGGTGGTTATTCTTCTGGTTCTACTACTAGAGGTCTTGTCACTATTCTCAAATAGCAGGTTTCTCCCCCTAATCTAAACACCTAAAATTCACAATACTTGAGCAGCAGTTCCTGCTGTAATTGGGTGGAGGCCTTGCCCCAGTGGTCTCAACAGAATTCACACTGGTCTGGGTTTGCTTTCTCTCCGTGGCTGCCTTGATTCACTTGTTTTTCCAGATCTGCTCTTCTTTGATTTTTCTTCAAACTCTTGATCACTGCATCAAAATGATTCATGCAATATTTTTTCCTGAATCCCATGTGTTATCAAATGCATGACACATAGTTTTTTGGATAGTCCTTTCTCACTGGATGCTCGCCAGGCTAAGGTCTGAACCCCAAATCTCTCAATGAATACACTGTTCTTTCAATGCTGACTTTAGCTTTCAAGTCGGCCTCTGTCTTATGAATGATACACCTTACCTAGATATTCAGTAGGAACTGTACCATCAAAAGGAAATATCTGCCCTTTCAAAAGTACTTCCTGCTGGGCATGAGATATTATCATAGAATCAGCTTCTCCTGAGGCTGAGGCAGGGAAATCTCTTCCTCAAGGTCAAGGTCATCCTGGGCAATTTAGCAACCTGTCTAATAATAAAAAAAAGTAAGGGCCAGGGACACAGTGCTTTCCTAGCTGGTGCAAGGCCCTGAGTCAAATCCATAGGAATACAGTAAACAGAGTAGTAAAATCACACACCTAGTTGCCCACAGAATCCTTGGATTCTTTTGCATTCTTACCATCTGTAAAAATTGGATGAACATTTTCTTTCACTGTGTTCTCAAAATCATTTGGTATTGTTTGATGGCCTATTAAATTTTTGTGAACCTACTTTATGAGAAATGATACCTCACTTTTTACATTAATACTCATTTTTCTTACTGATTTGGAGAGTTATCTCATATATTTATTACCAATTCTGATTTATTCATCAATTAATTCAATTTCAAACCATGAATGTTTTCTGAGAGCAAAATAAAAATGTAATTTTATAAATTTCATATAAATTATCAATTTCCCATAAATCATATCCCACTGTACTGATTTATGATACCATCTAAGGTCATTTACCAAGTATCCATTTATAAAAGGACCGTTTTTCTAAAATCTTTAAATTCATTTCTTTTTTAAAAGTAGAAAATTATTTGTTTTTAATTTCACTGGTTTAAAAGCAAATATTGATAAAATTGAAGAAGGCATCTCTAGTTTTATTTTAGTTGCTAAGTTTCACTGAATGTTCTTTATTCTTCATCTTTCATCTCAAAATGCTTAAATCTGGGCTTCTTTAGTTTGTTCAGAAAAAATAATTTTAATGGGAATAGGAAGATAATAGAATAAACTGGCATTCACTTTCATATATTCATATATGAATACATGACCAGTGTAACTCAATGTCATGTACAACCACAAGAATAGGATATTATATTCCATATACATATAATATATCAAAATATACTCTACTGCCATGTGTACCTAAAAAGAACAAATAAACAAATAAATAATTTTACATTTAATTCACTTAAACTATGGACTTTATGGTAAATAATAAATTCTGTTATTTATATAGTTTCCATAGTCTGTATATTTCTGAGGATTTGTTCTGTATAGCCGTAAGTAGAATTACTGACTCCTAGTTTACATGCAAGTATTAATTAATTAGACAGCAGGAGGCTGCTTTCTGAGATGCCAGCATTTGACCGTGCTCCCAAAAGTAGTTCACAGAATTCATATCTGACCATATTCTCTGAATCACATTTTCATTCAACTTTTGAAATTTACTGTTATTGGACAAAAAGTGATGTTTCCTTGTCACTTCTCTGATAAATTAAGGAAAGTGTGTTTTCAATAAGATGTAGATGTATATTTCATATTGCCAACTTTATTGACTTTTCTTAGAAATAAAAAAATCATCTTTTATTCTACATCAGTGTGCTAGGTTTGGTAATAATGTGCTACACTAAATAAACCTTAATTTATAAGAATTAAATACTATTTCACTGGTCTTTTGTTGTTTAAAATATGTCCCATCTACTTTATAAGAAATTGATGATTATACATTATGTTTAAATCATTCTGTATTAATATGGTCTATGTTTATGTCTTGAAACATTCTGGAGTTCAGTTTCTATATATCTTTTTATCTATGTCTGTGTTCCACATATGAGAAAGAACATTTGACTCTTAACTTTCTAAGTCTTGCTTATTTCACTTAGCATGATGTTCTTTAGTTTATCCATTTACAAAGTGACATAATTTCATTCTTTTTAATGACTGAATAAACTATACACACACTTGTTTGTCTACACACATTTTCTTTGTCTACACTTTTGTTGAAGGGCACCCAGATTGGTTCCACAACTTGAATTTTATGCATTGCATGACTAAACATTGGAATGTATGTATCACTGTAGTATGCTGATTTTAATTATTTTTGTTAAAAACTAAGGAAT
This sequence comes from Sciurus carolinensis, assembly GCF_902686445.1. Taxonomy (NCBI): domain Eukaryota; kingdom Metazoa; phylum Chordata; class Mammalia; order Rodentia; family Sciuridae; genus Sciurus; species Sciurus carolinensis. Next base: position 1,145,396 of record NW_025920119.1, read on the forward strand.
GGGGTAGCTGGATCATGTGGTAATTCCATTTATAGTATTTTTGAAGACTCTATACTGATTTCCATATTGGTTGTACTTATTCACAGTCACATCAACAACATATGAGTATTCCATTCTCCCCCACATCCTTGCCAGCAATTATTTTTATTTGTGTGCTTAATGATTACCATTGTGACTGAGTGAGATAACATCTTGATGTAGTTTTGATTTGCATTTTTCTAACTGCTAATGGTGTTGAACGTTTTATTTATTTGTTGGCTATTTGATTTTCTTCTTTTGAAAAATATTTTTATATAATTTGCCCATTTATTGATTGGATTATTTTGGTTTTTGGGTGTTAAGTTGTTTGAGTTCTTTATACATTCTGCTGTTAATACTCTTGGAAGAATAGGTGGCACAGACTTTCTAACATTAATTAGGCTCTCTCTTTATTGTCACTTCCTTTGCTGGGCAGAAGCTCTTTAATTTGAAATCTTCCCACTGACTGACTCTTGGTTGTATTTTTTTAAGCTTTATGAGTCCAATTAAGTTGGAGGCTATGCCTTTACTCTGTTTTCTCCTAGAAGTTGGAGAGTTTCTGGCATAGTTTCTACATTTTTTATTCACTTCAAGTTCATTTGCGGTAGGGTGAGAGATAGGAATCAAGTTTCATTCTTCTACAAATGAATTATTCCCCTTTTTTGTTTGAATATTGCTGTCATTATTTATGCACATCTATCATGAAATTATATTGTCGGAGAATTGTATTTTGCACTTGTTGAATCTTCTAAAACATTTTCTCCTATTGTAATTTCATTCCTTATCATTGCCATTACTCTTCTTTGCCCAAGTAAACTTGATCATATAAGAAACACTGAAACCCAATTAATACTGGGTATCAAGCCCCAATAGAACCCAGCAGGTCTGAGGTAGTTGTGATTAGGGATGATGATGTAGAGGGAATCTGCTCTGAGATTTGCAGTGTTTGTCTGTCCTTGGTGAAGATATTTCAGTCCTAAAATATTTTTCTGTCCTTTTATCTAAATTCTACTGGTACCTAGTGTGAATGTTAAGAATATGTAATAATGTAATATAATATACCTATAAATTACAGAATGAAATCAATAGTTTAAATTCTGTAAAAAGTAAATTTGGAACAAAACTGAATTGGGGTTTTAATGAACTTCCACAAAATTTAATCTTTTTGCTTCCTGTTCCTCATGTATATACCACAGTTGGCTTTTGTGGGTGAATAAGAGGACTATTATAAGTTCTGAGAACAATGATGCCCTCACAGTGGAGTTCTGAGATTTTTATATTTTAAATATAAATTCATAGATACTTATATTTTAAATCTTTATGTTCTTCAAAATTTGCGACATTTCCCTCTGCGGTCAATGTCATTTTATTACACTTGAACCAAGAAAGAGCAGCGAGGGTCAACAGTGCCAGAGCATGCTCATAACTGAAACCCTTACTGTGCCACATATTATCTAGAGGGAAGCCTGAAGGAACCTACTTCATCACCCTCAGGGGAGTGACTGGCACTTCTGCTGGAGAGACATATTCAATAACATGATAGGCAACAAAAAGTTCCAAAATCAAGAGAGGTTAAAAGATGAAGATCTGAAGGTAATAGATAATGGCAGGAATTTAAAAAGTGCTTATATCCAGACAAGTGCTCTTGACAAGCTTGCATGATAGATCTAAACTGAGACATTCAGCTGTCAAATGAGAAAACCTTATCTCATGTAGTTAATGCATTTAAAGAACTTCTTACAGTGTTCACCACAATGCTTCAGTTTCATGGCTTGAGATTTTGCATGTAGAATATGCACATTGTATTAGGTGCTAGTAGTAACTGGGAGGGCACCAAGCACTCAGAGTCAGCATCTGGTCCTTCAGTGAGCAGATGTCTCCCATTGGCATTACTGCTTTCCCCTTCTGAAATTGAGCACACCCCTCCTGACAGTAGTTATGGACCTGTTACTTGGTCAATGAAATGTCAGCAGAGATGACTGACAGAAGCAGAGAACCAGTGTGCACTCTCCCACATTCTCAGTCTGGGCAGCTGACCTTCCACTGTAAAATCTGCCTTCTGGTGCTCAAAACAATTTCCTGTCAAGTTTTCTAACTTTGAAAATGCTAGACCTCCCTTTGATTTCACATGCACATCAGGGCTTCTTCTCGTGTGAAAGCTAATTTTTGTTATGATTCTCCTTGGAATTATAATATACATTTAAATTATTTTTGACCATAGATTTATGTTATTTACTGTGGACCATTATTTTTAAAACACACACTTTGATTATTTTAAACATATTTGCAAAAGCTTGCTTACTTGTGAATTCAAGGTTTTTTTTTTCACATTGGGGTCAACCTTCTGGGAAGGCACATGGAGCTACCTAGATTTACATTAATGATTAGGATGGAGCTTACAACATGGATGATTTTGACTCTGAGGTGAAGCAGTCACTTAGTTTCTGATTGCTGGGTCTTCTCATCATTTTTTCCACATTTTTTAATTCAAATATTTACATGTTTTATTTTAGTGACACTGTGTTCTTGTTTTGTGATGTCTCTGTCAATGGTACACAGTGCAGAAACTCATCTCCCCCAAAACCTTCATTTGACAGGTATTGTAAACTGGAAATAATGCTGGAGTGCTAGGACTATAGTTGCTATCACAGTATAACCTACTGTATCACAGCTGATACTGTTGACAATCAAAATTTCTCTTTTTTTTTCCTTTTTTCAATGGTAGGGTAAAACCTTTGCCTTGCAGGTGTTAGGCAAGTTCTTTGTCACTGAGATGTATACCTCATCCTTGAGATAAATCTTTAAGGTATATGATGCTCAGAAACCAAAATAACATTTTTTTAACTACAACATGTTCTGAATGAATGTATGGAGTTGAATGAAGTAAGAAGTGGTTAGAAAAAAGTGTATATTCCTTTAATCAACCTGACAATTTTTAAAACATATAAGCAAGCAAGTAAACGTCCTCAAAGCCCTTGAATATGATTTGGCAAACACAGGTCATTGGGTGAGGGTAGTAGAGCAGCCACATTTCCTTGACAGGAAAAGGAAGACTACAAGGCTCTGTAGTCACTCTGTTCTTGCCCTGACTACTCCCATCTATCTTCACACAGAACACGTGTTCCTTATATATATTTTTTATAATTAATTTTGAATGAGTAAATGACTTAATGCTTAAATTTCTTCTAACACATTTGACCATTGAAAATAAATTGAGACCATCTTAATTCTGTTTATTAATATTTAACAAATGCATGACTATACAATAGAATTTTAACACAGAATACTTTTAAAAATAACGTTAGGCTTTCTATGTTAGGTTATGCTTCAGTGCTGGGGATTTAACCCAGGGCCTCACAGCTGCTAAGTATGCACTGTACCACTGAACTACACTCAATCTCTTAAAGTTGGGTTTTTAGTGAGAGTCTTTTAAGATGAAAACCAGGTACATCAGGTCATTCTTCTTAATGACAACTCTTTTACTTATTGAATATTCAGATTATCCAAAATCTTCCTAAAGGAAAAATGTTGATATAGGATGTATTTTAATAGTGATATGTAGTATATTCACATAAGTAATATGTAATAATCAATCCCAATCCATCACCTGAGTTGATTGTCCAAAACATGACTATTACTAAGTAACTTAGGGCAAGCCTCTTTAATTTCCAATGTATTTCATGAATTAAACACACTTGTCATGATTTTCTTGATGGCTCATTTTATTTGTTCATTTTTAAGAATGTATATAACAGGGTTGAAAAGTGGGAGGATGAAGTGGTAGAACAAGGAAAGCACCATGTCATGGGTGGTGGCAGGCACAGCAGATGGCCTAAGGTAGATGTAAAACCTGAGCTGAGGAAGACCATGAGAATGTGGGGAACACAGGTGGAGAAGGCCTTTTTTTCCATCTGCTCCAGTGGAAACCTGACAACTTTAGAGAAGATGTGAACATGAGACCTTAGGATGAAGATGAAGCAGTCATCACCAATCACCAGGCCAGAGACAGCAACAGTGACCATGTTGCTGAAAGTGTCAGAGCAAGAGAGTTTCAGCAGAGAGGAGATGTCACAGAAGAACTGTTGGACGACATTGGACCTATAGAAGGGCAGCTGGAAAGTGTTGCTGGTGTGGGCAGCAGTATAGACCAGACCACTGAGCAGTGAGACCAGGGTCATCCAAATGCATGCTCTAGGCCTCTTGACTGCCAGGTAGTAAAGGGGCTGACAGATGGCTATGGGGGGGTCCCAAGTCATGATGGAGAGAAACAAGAGTTCCATGTACACAAAGAAAACCACCAGGAAGACTTGACCTGTGCACCCCACCTTGGAAATGCCACTGCTGCCAAGCAAGGAGTTCATGCATAACTTAGGGACTATCACTGAAATGTAGCAAATGTCCAGGATTGACAGGTTTCTGAGGAACTACATGGGGGTGTGAAGGCTCTTGTCAGTGGTGACGTCAATGATGGGAATGTTTCCCATTACAGTCACCAAGTAAATTAGAGAGAAGGATGCAGCAAGTAAGACCTAAGATCCCAGAAATCAGAACTTCAGTCCTGTCTTTGTCCTCCTGGGCATCTTTGATCACATTCCACCCACACCTTCCTCTTCACTCTTGGCATCTTCAGTGTGGCCTTCATGGGGAACTCCCCCATGACCCTCCTCATCTACCTGGATGCTCAGATCCACTCCCCTCTATTCTATACTCAGCAACCTCTCCCTCATGGACCTCATGCTCATCTGTACCACTGTCCCCAAGATGGTCTTCAACTACTTGTCTGACAGGAACTCCATCTCTCAGGCAGGCTGTGGGACACAGATATTCTCCTATGTGTCTCTTCTGAGAGCCAAGATTTTCCTGTTGACTGTCATGGCCTATGATTGCTATGTGACCATTTGCCACAAGCTTTGATACACCATCCTCATGAGTCAGAAACTCTGTGTACTCCCTCTTTCCTGCACAGACATATCTGCATTTGAAAGACTGCTGTTTGTTGTGTGCTTTTGCTCATATTTCCAATTTCAATTATCATATTCTCCCATGTCCTCTGTGTCATCCTCCACATGGACTCTGGAGTAAACCAGAGCAAAGCCTTTGCCATCTGCTCCTCCAACATGTCAGTGGTAGGACTCTACTATAGGACTGTCATGTTCATGTACATGAGACCAGTCTTCACCCACATAGTAGAGCAGGACAAGATGGTATTGATCTTCTACACCATCCTAACCCCCATGTTGAACCCCCTAATATATAGCCTGCACAATAGGGAGGTGTCCAGGGCACCTAGGAAGCTCTTGAGGACAGGAAGTTTAACATGACTTTCTCCAGCATCTGCTGTGGTTCTATTTGGGATGCTGGCCTTCTAGGCCAGGCATCAGTCTGCAAGTCCTGACCTCAGTTAAGAGCATAAGTTGAATTCCATCCTCTGCTTTTGGAGAGATACCTCTTTGTTCCTGGATTCATAACCTGTCTGTATTTGTCTTTGGTTTTACTGACCCTCAGACCTGTCTTGGTTGTTTTAATCCTGATCCTTCTTTATGTCCTTCCCACACATTTAGGAATGGGGAATTTTTTTCCAAATAAATATTATGTCTGTATAAAACAGCTCTTAGAAATCATTCTTTTTCACCTTTATATTAGAAGGGGAGACATCAGTGAGTCCAAGAGGAACATCTCTTTCACTTGACTGCAGGATCACCCTCATGATTGTGATTACTTTACACCTCTTTCATTCTTACATCAGCAGTCAGTATCTTTTTGGAGAAGTTATTAAACTCTCAGTTTCTGGAACTGCTGGCCATGATTTTTTTATATAGCTAAAATATGGTTTATTAAACATGATTCCATAAAATTCACTAAAATTGTACTGAAAACTATTTTTGGTCTCTAAATCTGTCCAAATTAATTGATTAATATCCACAAGTTGCCAATATTTTGTTAAAATGTTTATGTTCCCAAGCTGTTTTCACAAGATTGCAATCTGTGTGCATAAATCCATTATATCCTTGAGAATTGAAATCAATCATTGCCTCGATTTCTGTGTTCATATTTTAAATCCAGTATTTTTTGTTTGCTGTGTATTAATTTAATTTTTTACCTAAACTTTATCTTACAGATAAATGCCATGACCATGTGTAATAATCTATTGCCCTCCTTGGGGGCGCTACAAAATATTTTGGGATAAGTAAAATATTCTTAATGCTTTTTGTTTTTTAGATAAAATAAATGTCCCATAAAATTTAGCAGGTACAGGTGTACAATTTCATGGATTTCAATACATTGATTTATTTATGCAAAATGAACTGCTGTTTAAATTTTATCACTCCAAAAAGAAAGTTCATAATCCCTAGCAGTTATTCTTCATGCCCTCCTGCCCTGTCCTTGGCAGTCATGGCTTTGGCAACAGATTTGCCTATTTTGGACCTTACATGTAAATGGTATGTGTTCTTTTCAACTGACTATTTCTACTTAGCATAATGTTTTCATGAATCTTGTGGAATCATCATCAGTTCTTCATTCTCACATGCACATTAGTGATATTCCTTAAAAAGACTGTCCTAAATTTTGTTTGTTTAGTCAAGAGTTAAGACTTTGCAATATTTTTTTGTTTGGACTCTTATGAATAATGCTGTCTCCATCATTCATACACAGGTTTCATGGGACATGTTTTCAAAACTCCTGGGTGTATAGCTGGATTTGAATTTGGTCCATATGTGAAACTCTGTTTTACAGACATTGCTTGACTGTTTTTCCCAACAGCTGCAAAATTTTCTCTTCTCTATCAATATCTGAGGGTTTCAAAAGTTTCACATCCTCCCCATCCTGTGTTATTCTTCATTTTGGAGACCTTAGCCATTCTATTGGGTATGAAGTTGTATCTCATTGTGGTTTTTTTGTACTGTGACTAATGATATTAAGAATTTTCGCACATCTGTGATCATTTGCATCATATCTTGGAAGGAATGTGCACTAGATCCATTTCAGTGGGGTTTTCATTTTGGTTTTAATTTGATAGAGCTCTTTATGTCTTCTGAACATTTTACTTTTTCTCAGATGTATTATTTGAAAATATTTTCTCTTATTGGTGAGTTGTCTTTTTACTCTTTTAGTAATGTCTTTGAGTTCAACTTAGATTTATTTTCATGCTTGTGGTTTTAATATAATATCAAAGAAACATTATTTAATCTAAGTTCAAAAGATTTAAGCCTAGTTTTTCTTTAAAAGAGTGGTGGCTTTAAATCTTGCATTAATATGCACCCACCTTGAGGGATCTCTGTGTAGTGTGAGGAGCCATTCAGCTCCATTTTTTTTACAGGTAGCTATACATTTGTGATAGTAACATTTAAAACAAAACCTATACTTTCCTCTTGAATTGCTTGTATACTCTCATGAATATCTAGTTGATCCTAGATTCATTATTTACTTATGGACACCCAGTTCTGGTTCTAGGTATCTGCCTCTCTACTTTATGTTACCATGATATTGTCATGGTAAGCGTGGAGCTAGGAAGTGAGTTTCTCAATTCTATTACTCTGGCCAGTTTCAGCTATGCTAGGTCTCTTGAATTCCCACGTCAATGTTAGAATCCTCTTGTAAATTTTGGAAAAACCTAACAACTGAATGTTTTGGGGGATTAGTTTTGGTGCATATCTACTTTAATACTCAGTCTAATTCATAGATACAAGTGTCTTTGATCCTTTCTTTCAACCTTCCTTTCTTTGAACAATTTCTAGTTCAGGGGTCTGCAGATGTTTTATTTTTTATTATTTTAATTAATTACTAAGAGTTTATTTACTTTTATTCTTTTATAAATACATTTGTTTTCCTGATTACATTTTCTGATTGTTCATTCCTGTTTTAGAATGCTGTTTTTTGATACCTAGCTGATGCTGCAGTTCACCATGAACAGAGGTAGCATTAGGTCAAGCTTAAAGGATGTGTGGGTGCAGGATTGGGCAAATAATTTAGCAATTAGTCCCTTTTTTGAGTCTCTCAATTTTGAGAACTTGACCAAAATCATAGGCAATGGAACCACTTCCTACCACCATTACAACAGATTTGTTTGATATCAGCACAGAATGCACACTTTCCAAGTCAAATGACTTAGTGGATTCTCATAATTTTCTTTTAATTTAGTTACTGATTGTAATGAGTTTGTTTTATGTACAAAGGTTTTCCAGTGAGCACCACATATCAAGGCATGAAGATGGTCACCACCAGGATAGTGCCAAGAAACTGAAATAGACTCTAACACAATTCTGCAGGTTTCACACTCAGCAATGTCAAATGATTTAAAGTTCAGGCAGTAAAGGTGGTTCAACAGCAGTTGAGTCTTTGTTCTTTGTCTTTGCTTTGGGCCCAGTGGCAATTAAGAATGACAGTTCTCCGTGAGGAATCCTGATTTAAAGTGGCATGCATTTTGTAGTCATCCTGGGAACATGGATGATAGTAATCTGGAGACCCAGAGACATATAAACTAGAAAACCTTAGATTGCCCAAACTTGCCATCTAACACTTCATTTTCTGGTAAGTGAGTGCCTAGCTATTCCCACAAATACAGTAAGCATTCACTTCCCTGGGAGATGTCCTGGCTATATTCAGTGGCCATATCTAGAGAAATGACTTTGCCAGTCACCTTTTAAATCAAGTTCCCTGTCATAGTAAAATCATGGGAAATATGAGAGTAGAAATCACAGCATTCATCATGAATAAATTCACAGATAAGAAAAATATCTAAATGGTCATATTGATTTATTAAGTGTTTTTGTTGGATAAACATTCACATCCACCTGTTGGAAGATGACCTCTATTTGTCTGTACCCATGGCAGGTTTTATTGGCTACAAAATCCAAAATTTTTTCCAAATTATGTGTTAACTTTAAATTCCACACAATCAGCACTGCACTATGTAAGTACATATTCTCATGTACACTTACGTATTGTGAGCCTCCAAGGGTCCTGTGAGATGGAATATTTCCTCAGTGGAAACCAGTTTACCTTCTTCTATGACAATGTTGGTACTAATTCTGGTTACTGACAATTCTGACCTTGGTTTAAAGTAATGATCATGAAAACTTCCAGGGAAAACTATTCAGAAGGCAAAAGTCAGCAAGGCCAAGTAACAGAATCAGAATGAGAGAGGGCACAAACCTGAGTAAGTACAGTTCTCCATAGACTGAATATAGCCTTGGGAGGTGGGCGAGGGGCACTGCAAAGGTGTGGACTGGGTCCAATCTGCTCACCCATAGATCTGCATGGTTCTGAACAGGAACCAGTGGGAGACTCCCTCCTGTGTGATCCTCTTATAGCATGCTAAAGGTGTACACAACCACATTGGTTGCAAGGAGTCGTACTAGGCTTTATCTGGTGTCATTACAGCAATTGGTCTTTCCTGTATAGGCGTTTCCCAGATCTGGAGTATAGGATGCTGGAAGTGCAAGATGCATTTTGCAAACCTCAGTGAGGCAGCGTTTCTATACCTGGTAGCACTTAGATGCTCATTGGAGAGATCGGGTTGTTGCTTCCAGGGAATATGAGAAAGCAAACTGTTATGCAAAATATCAATAACTAACTTCCTATATTTTCTTTGGGGTTTCAGGATGACTCTTAATAGGGATATGTAGAGGTCACCCAAAATGTAATTTTCACCTGTCTTTGTAGCATTAGTTTACACATCAAGCAGTTGTTCTCATGTCTTGCTGGATTATAAACCTTTGCTTAAGTCATCCCCAGATTATGGTCTTCTGGATTGGTCTATGAGAAAGAGGAAGGATCGAGACAACAGGAAATGAGGGAAAGAGGAAATAAGCATGAATTTCATGGTCGTAGAGAAGTCCATTCCCGTGATCATGGGAAAGTTGTCCACAACTGAGATGCCTTTGCTTCTGGAGAAAATGTCCACAGTCAGCATTACCTTAATTACTATAAGAAATGTGTGTTTCCAGGAGTATGGAGGGTTCCTTCCACTTGTGAGATGTGGCTATCATAGCCCTTTTTTGTATTATGTAACTTCATTATGACTTGGGACTACTTTTTGAAGAAATGAGACTGCTTGAGCTCAGTCTGGAGGTCCCTTGCATTCTGGTGACGGCTTTGTGGCAGGTGGCATCACATATCAGGAGCATGCTCAGGAGAGGTTGTGTGGTAAAAGAGACAAAACACTGAAGAGGGGCTAGGCTCACTCTTCCACAGCAATAAAGAGCACTGGAGAAAGTTGGCCACTGCTGTGAGACGCAAACTCTGCCCAGGACTTGAATTAATCTCTTACCTGGGTGGTCATAATCCCATCAATCCCTCAGGCTCAACCTCCTAAAGGCCATCCTGCATGTCAGTGCTGCTACCTTGAGGACCAAGCTTCTAGCAAAGGATGCTAGGAAACAAAGCACATTCAAACTGTAGTGTGGGCCCAAGGTTGCATTCCAAATCTGTGCTGCAGTGGAGTTGGTGGAATGAGTTGCATGTGGCCTGTCCAGGCAGGTCAAGAGCCATCTTTCTCTTAGGCATTCTGGAAGACCAACGGGTCCAGGTTCCAGATGGTTAAAGTGTGACTTTCTTCAGTTGGTGGACCATAGGAAGTGTTTTTACTTGATGAAAGCACCCTTCGGGACAATCCATTGAAGCATTCATTTGTACCAACATATAGGTGAGTGAGAATTACATGCATTTCTAAAATTAAGGACATAGATATTCCAGTGGTTACTGCCATCCCCTGCATAGTGACATGTCCACCAGTAATGGCCTGTGTCTGTCCAGTGGCCCCTATGAATGTAGTGTATGAAAAGGAGATAAGGTCAGAGCCTTTGTGTGGCACACAGCATTTATGAGGCTGTAGTGATGCTGGTGTACACATCTGTGCTTCCTGCGAGGTGAGGACACAGCACAGGCAGCAGCACATAGTGCACAACCCTCCACAGTGACAGTGAATCCCTACAATACTGGTCAGCATGCTTGCTGTGCTCTGCTTTTACAGCTACATTAGATCCAACTCCCTCTGCTTCCAGTCAAAGAAGAATCTCTGAAACCAGCATGCTGTGTGTGGTACAGGAGCAGTAGTCTCATGCATGTTACATCTAGCACATCTCTTCCTTGCCCCATTTTCTCTTGAGTTTGATTTAATCTGATGTTGTCTATGCATGATGGCCCTAAAGTGAGAGTCTATTTATATATATGTGTATGTATATATGTGCACATATGTGCATGTATGTCTGCATGTGTCATATAGCCCAAAAGTATAATAGGCATCACATCTGCACTGTGATGTTTGTACAATGTCAACAGAATCACCTAACAGCAGAGTTCTCACACCATGTTCCTGTGATTATGGTGCCTGTTTCATAAGGGACCAATTTATGTTTCCAGAGAAATGGTCAGACTGCCATTAAAGTGAAAGGAAGTATTTATGGCCAAGACAATCTAACTGATTCAGTTAACTTTGCCATTTTAGTTTTAAGATGCTCTTTTTCCTTTCAAACATCCCCAAACCCAGACTGAAGGAGCAATGTGCTCTAACAGGTCACTTAGTGGCTTTGTACCTTGTCTGGAAAAGCAACATTCTCAGGTGCTGGAGATGGTCTGTATGTAAATCTTACCTGCTCCCATGGTGGTGTACTGTGCCACCATAAGACCAAAGCAATGTGTCCCACTAGCAGTGATCTGAGCTTCAAAACTGCAACACAAAAAAAAAAACCTGTCCTCTTTTTAAGTATGTGTTACAGTAATGAAGAGATAACATCTCCACCACTAATTCCTCATAATTTAAATCATCTTGGCAATCCAAAGATAAGCTGTTGCTTTTGGCAATAGAAGCCTTGGGGCTTAGAGAGAACCAGATAGTCATCCCAATCACCTGTGAGTCCATAATTAATATTGAATTTGCATCCTTTCAGATACCAACTTCACTTTTACATATCAGGTGCACTGCACTGTTCATTTAATAGTCAATTATAGCCATATCTCAGCACTAGCTGACTCAGCATGAGGACCTGTCAAGGCCACAATGCAGAGGCTCAGATGTACAGGCATAAGTTCCACGCTTAATAATGGCAACGTCTGAGGGAAGCAGAGTGAAAGGAAAGAGTTCATTACTTTGTTTCTATGAAAGTTTGATGCTGTGGGCTGCTGACATCTATGAAACAAATGAACTTTTCTTTTTTCTTTTTTTTTTTTTGCTTAGTGAATATGTTTATTGTGAAATTACCAGTAAGAAAGCATGATGCAGATCTTTCTATGAATAACAGAAGTCATTTTTTTTTACTTCTTTTTAAATTTTTACAGACTTTATTTTGATACATTGTACACAAATGGGATATATCATTTCATTTCTGTGGTTGTACATGATGTAGATTCATACCATTCATGTAATCATTACCCTATGCACATGTATGATTACAAAAATGAACTTTTCTTAAAATTGAGAATAGCTTGTCCTCTACCACTTGAAAATGCATTTCCATTTTCATCAAGGTGAGAAGGTGTTTTGATGCAGAGGTTATAGACTTGGGACATTGCTGTAAAGACACGGAGAGAAGGAAGAATGTCCTGTCAGCCAAATGGGTCCTCTTTCACCAGTCTTCAGTTTGGTGCTGAGACTTTTCTTCTGCCCTTTGTGACACTGTTTGAGGAAGGCAGTTTCCACTTGATCTTTCATATGCATGTGTACCAATTAACACTGTATTGTTTTGATAATTTTTTTTTAAAATTTCATTTGTTCCAACTAGTTAAATGTATAAATTAAATATATAATTAATTTATTTAAATTAATTATGTATAAATGCACCTATCAAAATACATTTGGGTAGAATATACATAGTTTTTTATGAGACTTTATTTTCCAGTGGGCATCACAACTAAATAATTTTCTTTAAATTATAAATTCCCCTTGTGGTCATTTTAATACTTAGCTCTTTCTAATTATATTAATCAATTTTCCAAAAAGTAGACAAGTTCTGGATCCGTAAATCTTATACATTGAATTAGCTGTAGTCAGACTCCTTGGATTAAAATCCTGTTATCAAAAGGACCTAGTGTATGCCTGTTAACTGGATTCAATCCACTCAAGTTTGGGATACAATCTGGCCATCAGCAATGTTTGGAAAGTAAGAGGGTCAGGTGAAAAATTGCTCAAATTGCCTCACACAGTGGTGTAGGTCTGGAATCCCTCCTGCTCAAGAGGATGTGGCAGGAGAATCATAAGTTCAAGACTAGCCTGTGCAATGTCTCAAGATCTTGTCTCAAAAAGGGGACCCAGAGTAGTAGCTGATTTGTAGAGCAGCCCTAGATTCAATCCCCAGCACATTCCTACACACAAAAAGTGCTCAGCTGAACTCAAAGGAGTACAGAACATGAACTGGTGGAGCTCAGTACTAATCTGTGGTCTCCTGTTGCTGCAAGATACGAGTGGGCAAAATGACCCCTGGAGGAAGCTTCACTTGCTCACATGGTTCCTGAGGAAGTTCTACCTCACGTCCCACTGCAAAAATAAAAAAAATTTATATAAATTTAACAGTTTGAGTATAAACATGTCCATGGATGTCACATCACTCAGGATCAAAAACAGATCAGCATACTCCATGCCACTGTGTGCAGCTCTGTTAATATCAAGGCAAAGGGAGGGGTGTGTGAAAAGAACCCTACAAGTGGTTGTGTGAGGTTTGTCTTATGTGTTTGTGCTTTGGCATCTTCAGCTTATGATTGACTGGATTTCACTTCTCTGATAGTCTGAGGCCCAACTGCCTATTGGAAGAGTGCACCTTTCAGCGGTGCTACAGGCTATTCACAACTTAAGTTTCAGGTCACCAGGTACAGAGGTACCTTCAAGGCAGACTTTTTGTTTCAAAAGCTTTTCTTCTCTTCTTGACTGCTATAAATTAAGACAAACACTCTGTAGTAGAGAGCCTGTGCTTACTTCCCTGGGTGGAAGCAAAGTGGATGATTTAGTCAACTTTTTGTTGCTATGACCAAAAGACCTAACAAGAACAATTTTAGTGGAACAAAAGTTTACTCTGGGAATCGCAGTTGCAGAGGTCTCAGTTCATAGATGACTGACTCCATTGTTCTGAGCCTAAGCTGAGGAAGAATATCATGGTAGAAGAGTGTGAAGGGACTGGGAACATGAGGCCAAGAAAGAGAGTGAGAGAGAAAGAGAGAGAAAGAGAGAGAGAATCCTTACCATGACAAAATGTAAACCCCAAAGCAACACCCCACAATGGTGTACCTCCTCCAGCCACAGCCTACGTGCCTAGTTATCACTCAGTTAATCCCTATCAGGGGATTAATGCACTGATGAGGTTAAACTCTCATAACCCCATCATTTCACCTCTATGATGTAGGGAACAACTAATCTAATCATAACACAAGGAAGGAGAGGAATAGATCATGAGAAGAATTTGACCTGGCATTGTTGGATTTGAACATGGGGTCATGTGCAAGCACCGAACAGTTTGTTACAGATGCCTAACAAGAGAAAAAATAATTATATCCTTGTGTTTCAATTTCTATATCTGTCCAATAGAACAAAAATAACAATGATGTTATTGTGGGCATTAAATCATTTCATGTATGTGACGCAATCAGAACAGTATATTACACAAATATAAATTGTATATTTATAGAGGCTAACGTGGATCATTGTTCTTGATTTGTCTCTATGGATATATCTGTACAACACACATATGTATTTGTTTTATTAGTTGTTATGCACATACAAGCATACAAACCTATAAAAAAATTCTTTCTCGTAGCATTTTTGTTCCTGTTAATTGGATTAAAAGTTCTGTTTTATTTAATCCAAATTTTTCTAAAAGGTAAAGTTCTTTTTATTTGTTTGCTTGTTTCATATACAAGTACACTATTCACTTTATTTTTAATAAACAAATTTTTAAATAATACATAATAACATAAAATTACACATATTAATGGAGTACTGTGTGATTTTTTTTTTTGGTACCCAGGATGGAACTCAGGGGTTCCTCAGCCACTGGGCCACATCCCCAGCCCTATTTTGTATTTTATTTAGAGATAGTGTCTCACTGAGTTGCATAGCACGTTGCTTTTGCTGAGGCTGACTTTGAACTTGAGATCCTCTTGTCTCAGCCTCCTGAGCTGCTGGGATTATAGTCGTGTGCCACCACAACAGGCACTCCATGATATTTTGATACATGTATTAATTGTGTAAAATTTAAATCAGATTAAGCACATTTATTTTTTTCAAATGTACTATTCCTTTATGGTAAAAACAGACAAATATTTCTTCTATCATTTTGAGTTATAAAAGTATGTAAATTTAGATCATCTAGATATATTGCCTTTTTTTTCTGTGTGTGTGTGTGTGTGTGTGTGTGCTGGTACATAGGATCCAAACCTCATATTGTTATGGGAAAGCACCCTACCACTGACCTATAAACACAACCCTATTGCCTACTTTTAAAATTTGAGTTATTTGCCTTTTGGAAAATTAACTTTTTAGTGTCTTAAATATTTGAATATCAATTCCTCATCAGATATACAGTTTGAAAATATTTTCTCCTGTTCTGTGGGTTGTCTCTTCAGTCTGAAGATTACATTCTGTCCTGTGCAGATTTTAATTTGATGTAATTTCATTTTTTTATTTTTGCTTTTGTTTCTTGTGCTTTTGAAGTCTTTTCCAAAAAAAAAATCTTACCCTTTGTAATGTCCTGAAGGGGGATTATATTTTTTCCATGGACTGTAGTTCACCATACTGCCCATTTCTACTTCATTTACATACTACATAAATGGAATTCAACCTGTGCTAAAATTCTGTCTTCTTAGTGTCTGTTTATTTGGTTTCCATTAATGATCATTTATAATGCTAATCAGTAATACTTGTGTGGGATACTCAGCCTTTTAAATTATTCCCTATTCTATTACACATTTATGGATTTGATGACTACTGGCTATGCAATAATTAATGTGCATTTTATGGGGTTTAATTTGCACCAAACTATTTCTCATTTCAAGAAGTTTATGTTTAAGAGAGTAATAAGTAGATACAGATCAACAACAATGCATTTTTTAAGAATGTTATGTATATAATATAAGATGATCACCATATTCCAGGAACTGAGAGCATCGTATCTGTTACATTATATGGTCAAAATGGATTTTGCTGATGTAATTAAGGTTACAATTCAGTTTACCTTAAGTTTAGGAGATTGTAAGTTTGTATCTAACCTAATCTTACAAGACTTTTAAAGAAAGAAGTTATCACTGGCTGACACTAAGAGGGGGATGAGAGAAATAAATCATGTGAGGAATTTGGCCTGGGATTCCTGGCTTTGAACATAAAGGGGTCATGTGCAAGCACCCTACATAGCAAGTTCCAGGCCTGAGAGCAACCTTTGTCTGGTACCAGGAAGGAAGCTGTACCTGGTTCTTATAGCCACAGGCAGAAGTATTCTGATAGCTACATTAGAGATGTTGGAAATGGACTCTCTTGCACACACCCTCCAGATAAGAATGCACTCTTGCTAATGCCCTGATTTCAGTTTAGTGAGGCCCTAAGAAGAGAATCATTGAAGCCTGTCCAGATTCTGACATCTGTGATGGTAAGTTAATAAATAACTTCTGTTTGAAAGCATCAAGCTTGTGGTAATTTATCACACAGAGTATAAGACTAATTTTAAAATTTGGGTGCTTTCAATTATTTTAGTAAGAATATTGTAATTAAAGAGCAATTGAAATTCCTCATGTCTTCTATGCAGAATCGACATTTGTGATATCACTTTTAAATGAATAGAAATATATCTTTAAAGAATATTCATAAATAAATTCGTGCATACAGTCACAGAAGTGAGCAGAACTAATCTGATTCATTGAGGCATATACTATGTCTGGTTGTTAGTTGTACACTGAAGCTTTACAGAAGCCAAATAAAAAATGTAGAGGTCTTATTGTAATGGTGTCACTTCAAACTGCATATTTAAATTCTATTCTGCAAACAGCATTGAAAACAAGGCATTTAGCATGCATTGGCTTAATGCAATCTATTTAGTAAGAATAAAAGTAATCATAACAAATACAGTATTTGGAGTTTCTATAAATCTAAAGAAAACATTTTGGAACTATTATTACTCCTAGTATTCTTGAATGACTAGATGAAAATGTTCCAAAATATGTCAAAGATTTATTTGTTCTTCAACCAAACTTCTTATAATAATTTGCCAATTTGTAAGGTGAGATAAATTATGTAAATATTTTATGGTTCATTTTCTTAAGTAAATCAGAGACTGAGTCTAGCCTAATCTATCTGATCCCTGCTTTTCCTATTAATAATTATTTTAAGTATAAATTATTCAGTAACATAATTAGGTAAAAATAAATAATATTCTGGAGGCTAAAATCAAGTATCTTAATAAAAACTTGAAATTCAGTAACCAGTTTCAGGCTAGTTTTCCACCATGGAACCAATGACCATGAAGACCATCAGACCCAGGGGAAGAGAACCCATCAGAGCCAAGAAGTGAACATAGGTTTATTTTCACAGTCTATTCTAAAATATATTCATTATAAATAACTGTATACTCTGAAGGTATATTCTGAGAAAAACGCCTTTGTGAAGAATCAAATGATAGTTCCTGTGTGTGTCTTCTATTCCATAACAAATCTATCAGCATATTAATGAAGAAGGAATATGTCTCACTCTCTCTCTCTCTCTATCTATCTATCTATCTCACACAATGGAGATTTTTTTCAGCAATAAAGAACAAAATTGTGTTATTTGAAGGAAAATGGATGTATCTAGGGAGCATTATGTTAAACAAAATAAGCTACACACATAAAGACAAATGTCATATGATTTCTCTCAGATGCTGAAGCTGAACAAAAAGAAGAAAAAATGATCTCATGAAAATCTCATATCAGAATGGTAGAGAGAGGAGATTGGGGAGGGCCAAGGGGAGAATGGGGTACTGGGAAGCCAGACTGATCAATTGTGCTTCATGCATGTATAAAGATGCTGCAGTGAAATCCACCTTCTGTGTAGTTAACATGCATCAATAAAAACAAAAGACCCCAAATATTTAGATTTATTGGAATTTTAAATCAGTTTAATAATGTATTTCTATTCTGTTTCACATGTGATGAACATGGAAATAGTGCTTGGTTTTCAGAAGGAGAATCTGTATGTCATGGACACAGTTGTCAAATTCACTCACGAACTTGTATATGCTGATTATTCACTAATCAATTCAATTAATTAGATTTTATAGTGCAACAGCAAGTTTAGTGATTTTTCTTTCTATGCCAGTGTTCACTGATTGAGTCAAGGGAGGATTTTACAGGTTCTTACTGTTTTTTTTATTCCAATTCCAGATCTTCCTAAAAAAAGAAAACAGCAAATATTTCCATAATTCAGACAAGAAATGGCAGTGAGATTTTAGCTCTATCACACTGTATATGCACCAGCCATATTTGAAAACACCAGCAAAGTAAAACTTATGACCAAATGAGAGACACGAAAAAGTTTGTTGAAATTAAATACTTTGTGATATTAGTCAATAATAATTTTATACATTTTATAATTTCACATATGATACGCAAAATAATTTAATTTTGACCTATAGTTTTATAAATTCTCTGCAAATCTACATAAAAACATTTGAAAACACTGTTGACATTGATGAATATAGTTACTTTTAAGTTTATCTGCTTAAGTTTTTAATCTGATGTTAATAACTTGATTAAGTCTAGTCTTGAATTGGATATGCTTTTACTCAAAATAAATATCTTAAAAATGATGGATCAATTAGATAAATATGTAATGCAAATAGTGCAGAAAAATGATTTCTGGTTATTCAATTCATTGATGAACTCTTTTGAGTATGTTTGAAATTGTGGGCATATGAATCTAATTTTTTCAACTGTAAATTTTATTAAATTTAAATACTTTTTAAGAATTTTCAACAAAACATTAGTGCCTGAGTTGATATGAACTAGAAATATAAAATATTTTTGAAACTGGACTGGTTGGATTTGGTGAATAAGAAGTGTAAAGAAGAGGAGATTATAGCAGTTCTGGTAAATGGGTAGAACTGGAGGATATCATGCTAAGTGAGATAAGTCAGACACAGAAAGCCAAGGTTAAAATGGTTTCTCTCCTATGAGGAATTTAGACCAAAACAAGAGGAGAAAGAGGAGATGGGGTCCCATGAAAATAGGAGGGAGATCAGTGCAATAGAGGAAGGGGAGAAAGGGAAGAGAGGAGGGATAGGAAAAGGGAGGAACTGCAAAATAAAATTGATCAAATTATGCTGTGTGCATGTTTGAGTATACCACAGTGAACCTCACCTCTACATGTACCTTTAAAGCACCAATTAAAAAATGACAATAAATGGAAGGGATATTGGTAGAGTAAAGGAAAGGAAATGAGGCAAGGGAGGAGGAGGGAAAGAGGAAACACTGTGCACTGAAGTGGATTCAAGGGTGTAAGATAATGTGATTATGTTAAATGATTCCTACTATTATGTATAGCTATAATGAACTAAGAAAACATTAAGTATTTATTAAATCTATCTATATGACTTATTTTTGAGGATAACACATAACACTATTTTTGTTGCTACTAAAATGTGAATATGTTAATATGAAATAAACCTAAAATCATTGGGATATTATTCACCCCCAAAATTTAGAATCCTAAAAACAGAAAAAGACTGGAACATTGGAATCCTCTGAAACACAAGTACTTCCAATGGTGGCAGATGAACCTTATCACAATCAGAGGTTTATCATGAAAAAGGTCATAGGAAGCTGCATACTAAGGGTTGATGGGATATCCAAAGTACAGGACAAATCATTGCACCTTGACTTCTAGCCAACAAATAAAAACTGAAAAACTGAAAAACAGGAAGGAAAAACTATGTATACCATTTTGGGCTTGGGAAGTAGTGTTGTCCACACCTACACTATTGTTTTGAACCACATGGTAGGATACACAAAACTACTGACTTTAAATTCAATCAAGTAGGAAAATAAGTAGCAAAGAGATTACTCATGATCCAGGATGCAGTGTCAGCCCTGCAACTCGAATCACACAGTTGCTAAAATCTATGGTATTACCAGGTACTATTATTTGGAAATGGTGTCATGAGACTTTTATCATACATCCCAATGAGATATCCATGAGTCAAATCCCCATTCACAATGGGATAAACATGCCTTTTGAAACACAAGCCTTTCTATGCTACTTGATCTTGGCAGACACAGAAATCTCATCACAGGGCATCCAGTGACCACATGGCCACTGCCACAGGAACCAAGATTTTTCTCCTGTCACCAAGCCATTGCATTCAACAAATTCAGAACTATACACAGTAAGTTGAAGTGCCTGCTTCATGATTGAACCAGCAGGACTGGAAGATTTTGAGTGGGAGCTGTCTTTGTCCACTACTCTTTCAATAGCACTTTTCACCTTCATCTCACATCTGGTGCAACACAGAGCAACCTGGCAAGAGGAGGAAAATCCCTGAGTGCCCTTAATAGTGGGAGAGCACGGTGAGAGACCAAGGTGAACACTGTAATAGGTGGCCTCTGACTCATGATGGTGTATTGAGTGACAGGCGAGAGAGTGCACTTTCAAAACTCCACTTGGTTTTTGCTGTGTGGAAAGATGAAGATGACAACTCAGGGTTAAAGGTCATTGCCACTTGTGCACCAGCAAAAGTGCTTGGTTAGCTGGAAGGTAAAGATGGTAACATGAGCAACAGAGGTCTGGTTTCAACACATGAAGAAGTACATATTCAGTGGAGAGGAAACACAAAAACATTTTACTTCCTGTTAACACATAGTCCAATAGGAAAATTAGTGACCAAAAAAAAAAACCCAAAATGACTCTGTTGTCAATGTTCTCTACCCTGCCATCAGCCATGGATATGTTCACAGTGCAAATATATGAAGTGAACAATCATTCTGGCAAAGATACAGGCTATGTGTGAGCCAACAACACACACTCCAGCTCTCCAATACTGATAACTCTGATGTCTCAGGAGAATGCCTGTCAGCACAGAAAGCAATGATGTCTTCTTGTGTGCAACAGTCCTTCAAAGGGGCTGACTAGCCACCATAGAGATGAATTGACTACATCAGACCTTATCAGAATGACAGACCTAGGTTCATTCTCAAAGGAGCAAGCATAGATTCTGAGTACAGTGTGTTCATGGAGTATTGGATATATCAGCATACCAGACTGGAGACCCCTTTATAGTAAAGGAGGTGTGGGAGGGGATATACAGTCTAAAGAGTTAATGGCTACATCAAATCATGAATCACCAGAAACTGTTATCTAAAAAGCAAATTAGAAGAATCTTTGAAAAGCAAAACAGGCATAGTTCAGAGACAATACCCTGCAAATGGGAACCATCATCTAAGACAGTTAGTCTATTGATCCAAGTGTTTTGTTGCAGCCCAGTGTCCTGAGAAGGAAGAATGCATGGGTCCAGAACACCATGGCCTCATTTGTCATCCCTTATCTTGGTCCTCCAGTGACTGTGTTTCTTGTACAGGTATATGGAGATGGTTATAGGACCAGTTGATTTTCACTGATTTTTAACCAAAGCCAGAATACTACATAATTCTGATGTTTTCCTTTGCTTTCGCCCCATTCATTTTCTACAACCACAATATGTTTCAAATTCTAAGAGTTTAGCTATTTCTCTTTCTGCATAACCACACGCTATGGGTCCCATGTATTTGACTTGGACATCAACAATCATCAATAATGGCATTCTCACCCCATCTTGAGGACTTTCTTCCATAGTGACTCTAAAAACCTTTTTTGTCTCAGAATAATGAGACTGTAGACTGACATAAAATCCTACAACTGCATTGAATAAACCCATTTCAAGGAACTGAAACAAAAGAGGGGTGCAGACTGGCATCTCGGGGCATTCCCAGTTAAGCACTACTAGGGATCACTAACGGTGTCAAGGGACCCTTTGTGTAGGAGCCTCCCCCTGGGCAGGATGAAGTGAGGAAGTTATCCACAGGTCTTGTCTCCTGATGGTACGTTTCCAACTAGTACATGTCTGATCACCAACCAAGCCCAGTGTTTACTGTCTTTGTGTAAAGGAGGAAACCCAGAGGGGAAGCATGGAGAGCACTGTGTAGGAATTAGGTGAGGCTCTATCAATTTAATTTTTTGACTACAGTAATCAGACAAATAAAAATTAAAGTCATGAGGTACTTGGAAACACAGCCAATTTTAAATTATTTTAAAACTCTTTAATTCCATGAGCTATCTAAGAATCAACAGAAATATCTCATAATGGATAGTACATGTCTAAACTGGTACAACCTATTTATTCAGAAAAATAAGTAAGTGTTATATAGTAAAATTGAGTACACAAATCTATATGCCAAAACAAAATTCTCACTTACAACAAGTAATAAATTTGGTGCACGTAGACTCTGGGAGATGATGAAGAGTCTTTCTGGGGTCATTGTTCATAAAAACCCCAAACAGGAAATTAAGGAAAGTAACAACACTTAACAAGTTACAGCAGGATCATGTGAGTGGCTGTGTTGACCTAGGAATGCTGTGGGAACAAGGAAATTTATGGACTCACAAAGAAGTGAGCAGAGTGCTTCCAGTTCTTCTCTAATGCCGCCAAGGGCACCAAACCATAGCTGTTTACAGACCCAGATGTTGAAGCTCAGCAGTTCACAATAAATACAGCAGACTAAAGGTAGCATTGGTCTTCAGAGTGATGTGGAACTCTGCTCTCCTTGACCAGCCATTTCAACCTAAGCAAGAGCAATAGACTGTCTCCATCAGGGACATGGGTGGGCTACATGGTAGACTAGGACCCTAGAAGATGAACCTTCAGATATGGGTGGGGAATGGTG
This sequence comes from Sciurus carolinensis, assembly GCF_902686445.1. Classification (NCBI taxonomy): domain Eukaryota; kingdom Metazoa; phylum Chordata; class Mammalia; order Rodentia; family Sciuridae; genus Sciurus; species Sciurus carolinensis. The sequence continues at coordinate 1,168,274 of NW_025920119.1, forward strand.
AAATCCTTGGGCTTCTGGTGTGCAGAGGTGAGAATGATCAACACAGGAGGCAGACCACAGCATTTTCTCTTGGAAAGGGATCTGTCTGACAATGCATGGGGTAAGGAGAAGCTGTGACCAAGACCCCAGGAAGAATACCTGCATTTTACCCTCACCTCATCCCCACAGAAGTCCCACTCTGCAGTCAAAGCCCTGAGAAGGCCCACAAATGGGACGTTCCTCGGAGTGTTGGTTCATTCAGAGAGAAAATGGAGTCCTGAGGGAAAGGAATGGTTGAATTTCCATCACTTTTTCAAAACAAGCAATCCATGTCATTTGTCATGTAGACACACTTTTATACCTGGGTGTGAACCATCTGGAGTGTATCAAGAGTTGAGTCTGATGGTGGATGAAGCAGAAAGTATGAAGAGAAGAACAGTGCTCTTCTCTAAGTTCTCTCTAAATTGAGAAATGGAGGGGTAATGCCCTGGCATTGGGCACTGTGGGCATTTCTACCAGGGAGCTTGTCTGGGTGGCTGTGGAGAGCCACAGACTGGGATCTGAGCTAGACTTCAGTGTTGACAGGTGGACTAACTTGCAAAGCTTCTCCATTCTGATGCCTTTCTGGAGAAAGTCAGACATCAATCATGCACTGCAGCAACTAGAGGTGCACAGCACTTCAGAAATAAGGTGAATCCCTCACTCACATCCTTTTATACTCATACAAGGCAGCTGAGCAGAATGACTATCCAACAGGCCACTATGTATATATGCCTGTACATCAAGTCATGAATAGGTAAAGAAGGACCACACACAACAGCCTCACACATCACCTCATTAATAAGTAAAGAAAGACCCAATGACAGCATCTCACCAGCTCTTTGGGTTTCAGAGTTTGCTGGTAAGCGTCTCTCAGCCACTGTGGGGTTTGCTGTTCTTCTTACAACATCCTGTCCCCATGTGGGTTTTAATTCATGTGCATTCCAAAGTGTTTGGAGAAGACTGTAGAATCTATTACCTCATAGATCATGAATAATGTTGGCAAGCAGGGGTGGAAGCACACATCTTCCTGCCTGGGGGCTCAGAGGAGCAGGAGCTTTATTGCATTTTTCTGCCTTTGCACTGGGGAGTGTGAGGTTATCAATTGATAAGGACATCAAGGCAGGACTCCATTGCAAATGCATTCCCTACACGGTTCATGGGAGGAAAAGACCCTAATTAAAAGAGCAGTGTTAAGGGACTTGTTAAGTCAGGCTTCTGATTTGTGGTGGAAAACTTAATGAGTGTGGAAAAGTTGAGCACCCACTGAACCTTGTTACTGCAGCTTCCCAATTAGCAAAGGTTAAGACTAATTTATTTCTTGTAATTCTCAGCTAATTAGAGTCTTAACACATTAGGGAATTGAGGGAAATTATCAGGGATCAGTAAGGACTCTTTGTTAACACACTAGGGAGACAGCTGCGTGTTGCCACCTTGACACTTGGCAGAGAGATAAATCTTGTGACACTAGGTTACCTTTCTCTGAATTATTCACCCAAGTAATTGAGTGTTGCCAGTCACTGCCTGGTGTTCAGTAATTACCCATTAGATGATAAGCTTTTAGTATTTAACACCATCTCCTCCTAGACAATGATCAGGTATAATGTAAAAATGGGATAATTTAAATTCAGAAATATAAAAGATGTTAGAGTGCTTCATCAGCATTACATAAAAATAAATTTGCACTTCAAATTTCAATTTATTTACTGGTTGTCATGAATTTGGTTGTCATGAATTTTATATCTGTATGACACATATATGATTAAAATCTCCTTCCTTCAATGAAGCTGAGAGAAGACATTTTAGCATTTCACTCTAAGAAGGATCATTGTGTATTCATGCAGAGATATCTCCTTGAGATATCTTTAAGATGACTAAGAATCCAGGTGGACTAGTATCTTCAATTTTACATCTTATCAATCCTATCAATTAGACAAAAGGTATATATATATATATATATATATATATACTTATCTTACTCTTTTTTGGTCTGTTTGAATTTTCTGTTTCTTCATAACTCAATTTGATGGGTTGTATATTTTGGTGATTTATTTATTATATCAAATTTACCCAATTTTTAGACATATAAAATTGTCCACAGTAATCTCTTATGATCCTGTGTACTTCTGTGGTGTAGTTGTAACATCTTTCATTTCTGTTTTTTTTTTTTTAGTAAGTATTTTGGCCTCTTGGGGGATGGTTTAGCTAAAAATTTGTTGAATTTTTTTCTCTTGAAAAAGAAATTCAGTTTTTTGATGTGTTGAATTACTTTTCTACTCTCTAGCACATTTATTTCTATTTCTGCTATAATCTTTATTACCCTATCCTGACAAATATGAAATTAGTGTTTTTCCCTATTTCCTTGATGTGTAACATTTCTTTTTGTTATTTGAATCACTTCTACTTGTTTGATATAGGTAGTTTTTGTTATACACATTTTTTTTATAAACTGCTTTTTCTGAATCTCATAAGATTTGGGGTATATACATACACCCATCAGGTCAATTTATTTCAAAGTGTAGTTCAAATCCAGCATCGTCTTCATGTTGTTATGTCTGGGTGATCCATTCTGAAAATTTTACAATTTAAAATAGCACACTGAACTCTACAGTCTGAGTTACCCTTTGCATCAGATGTGATGTTGAAGTTTATATATTTTTCTATACAAACCCAAGTGCTCCAGCTCCTTTTGATGACAAGACTATTATTTCTTCATAGGATTACTTGCACACATTTTTCTTTTCTTTTTCTGTTTTTTTTTTTTTTTAATTTCCTTTTCTTGAAAAGCTCGGGATTGTACCCAGGGGAACTCAGGATCTATGCATTTTAGGCAAATGTTCTGCCACTGTGCTACAACCCAGGTCCCAGTTGTGCACTTTTAAGAATGTTAAGCCACTGACCTTTTCTGATCTCTTTCTAGTTTCTCTTTTCTGTTCTTCTACCAGTGTGCCTATCTGTCCATTAATGTCAGGATCACTGTGCCTGTATGTTTCAGACCTTAAAACAGGCATTGTGAACTTTCCTGTGAAACCATCTTGGTCTTAAGCTTTTGAGAGAAGGAGCGATCAATTATGAATTTGATGTTTTTTCTTATTGACACATAATAACTGTGCATATTTATGGGGTATAGTTTTATTTTTCAACAAATTGACAGATAATGTAAAAATCAAGTAAGGGTAATTGCCATAGCAATCATTGTAAACATTTATCATTTTTTTATTGTGAGAATTTTCAAAATCTTCTTGTAATTTTAAATACAACATGCATTATTATTAGCTATGTTTGCCTCACTGTGCATTATAGTGTCAGAATTATTCCTTTTATCTAACTGCACCATTGTGGCCATTGACTGATACCTCTCTATTCCCTGCCCTGCAGGCTCCCCAGCCTCTCATAACCACTATTCTGCTCTCAGCTCACATGAGCACAACTTGCTTAGAGTCCACAGAGTGAGATCTTGTGGTATTTGTCTTAGCCTGACTTACCTCACTTAGCTTATTCCCCCACTGTCATCTGTGTTGCTGCAATGATAGGATAGTATCTGTAAAAGTATAATTAGTATTTCCTTGTGTATGTGTACTATGTGTCTGTCACCATGGATTCACTGAGGAGGGCCTCAGTCGATGACATTGCCGTGATGTGAATAGTGCTGCAGTGAGCATGGGTGTGCAGATGTCTCTAATGTGCTTAGATAGTTTTCTCAGGATGTATACCCCAATTGCTGGGTCCCATGGGTCTATTCTCTCCCATAATGGCTGCACTAATCTGCCCTGTCATTGAGTGTGCACAAGAGTTCCCCTTCTCCCTCACTAGCATTTACTACATTTTCTTTTTGAAAATGGCCATTCTGAGATGAGCTTATCTCTCATGGTAGTTTTGATCTGGATTTCCTTTATGGTTAGTTATGTTGACTGCTTTTTTCATATATCTGCTGACCATTTGTATTCTTTTTTTTTGAGTCCAAACAACTCACCACTCGCCTCCTCCTCTGGCAACCACCTGTGGCTCTGATGCAGTCACTCCTAGACCAAGCGACCCGCCGCGCTTCTCCTCTTCCTCCGGGCAACCTCCCGGTGTTCAGAAGCAGTCGTTCTGAGTCCAAACAGCTCGCCGCGCAGCTCCTCCTCAGGCAGCCGCCCGGAGCCCCAGTGGTTGCTCCGAGTCCAAGCGCTGTGCTGAGCAGCCACCTCTACAATGTTCCCAGTTGTCTGTGTTTACTGCTCCAGTGGGGGGAGGGGCGTCTCGCCGAACAACTCTACTTCACAAAGTTCCCTGCATTTCAGGGCTACCGCCCCATCCGGGACGCCTCCCCAACGGGAGAGACTCACCCGGCAGCTTTGAGTTGGTCCCAAGTCTCTCACTATCTCCTCTTTTGAATCCTGCGTCCTGGAGCAACATGAAATGCAGCCGCCCTCTAGTCCGCCATCTTGAAACCCCCCTCTTTTTTTTTTGAGAAATGTCTATTCAAGCCTTTTTCTCACTCTTTAATCAAATTAATTTTTGTTGTTGCTACAGAATAGTTTGAGTTCCTGGGACCTTCCAGATATTAACCCCTTGCCACATTTGTAGTTTGCAAATATTTTCTTGTTTTCTGTAGTCTTCTCTTCCTTCTGTTGATTGTTTCCTTTGCTGTCCAAGTTTTCAAATTGATGTTATCCTATTTTTTAAAATTTTTGCTTTTGTTAATCTTACATTAAAGATTTTGTCTCAGAATCCTTGCCTGCAAAAATGTCATGATGCCACATAGCATTTCTCTTGTGACATACACATTTTACAGTTTCAGGTCTTACATTTAGGTCTTTTGTACATATTGAGGAGATTTTGTTATATGATGACAGGTATACAGTTCCATTCTTTTGCATGTGCATATACAATTGTCTCAGTAGCTTTCATTGAAGAGACTATCCTTTCTTCATTTTATATTCTTGACACCTTTGTGGGAAATTAGTTAACTGATGTATTTCTGAGTCCTCTATTCTGTTCTATTTGTATCTATTTATGCGACAGTAATATGTTATTTTGGTAACTGTTGTTTTGCAGTCACTTGAGGTCAAGGAGTGTGAAGACTGCAGTTTAGTTATTTTTGCTCAATAATGCTTTGGTCATATGGGTCTTTGTGGTTTTATATAAATTTTAAGATTATAAAATTTCTATGAAGAATGACATTAGAAATCTTATAGACATTACATTGAATCTGTAGATCTCTGAGTAGATGGATATTTTTATAGTAATATTCTATTCATTATCTCAAAATATTTCATTTATTTTATTCTCTTCAATGTCTTTCACCTATGTTTTATAAGATTTCATTTTAATCTCCTTGGTTGAACTTATTCCTAGGTATTTTCTTTTTCTCTAGTTATTGTTGAGATTCCTTTCCTGAACTTCTTTTCTAGATACTTCAATAATAGTATATAGAAACACTACTAATTTTTCTTTTTTTTCTTTCTTTTCTTTGTATGAGTGTGTGTGTGTGTGTGTGATGTATCCCACTGTGAATTCAATGTGTCTTTTGTTGATTGACAGGTGTCAATGTGACACCTGTCCATTGCTGAAATTAGGGCAATAAAATCCCCTGAGATCATGGCATTTTTCTCTCTCCTCTTACATCAACTAATGTTTGATTTATGCTTTTGAATACTCCAGTGGTGAGTGCATGAATATTTGCCATGGTTACATCTTCTTGTACTGACCCCTTCATTATTATATAATATCCTTGTTCTATTTTCTTATGTGTTACTATTCCTACTAAGGATATAAGTGGCTTGCATCCAGTGATCACTGTGTTAGAGTATTCTGTGCTTGTGTGGTTGCTCACTCTTGTCTGTGGGTTGGACCTCTGAAGTCTGTGTGTTTCCTGTTAGCATCAATTTCTTCCAGTTTGAAAGTCTTCTTTATGAATTTTCTGTAAGAATATTCTGGTTGCAAATAATTGCCTCTGCTCCTGTTGTTTGGGTTGCCTTCATGTTTCCTCCAGTTGTATCAAAGAGTGTTTTAGGTACAGCAGTCTTGGTTGGCAGTTTCACATCTTTTTTCTTTTCTTTTTCTGTAATACCACTCCTGGGCAGTGGGTTTCTGCTGGACAGTCTGCTGCCAGGTGTGCTGGAATTACACTATGTGGTTTTCCTCTTCCTCTTGCTGCTTTCAAGATCATCTCTGCCTTTTACCAATGTGACTGAAACACATCTGAGTCAACTCTGATCAGTGATCTTGGGCCTCTGTGTACACAAAAATTATGTCTTTCTTCAGGCAGGGAGAGTTTTTAGTTATTATTTCTTTTATTAAGCTTACTGTTGGGATTTCTACAGGTCCTTTTGGTAGCAATAGTGACTCACATATTTACTCTTTTGATACTTCATAATCATTAGTTTTCTTCATTTCTTCTTATTTTTTGTTGTATATTTATTTTTGAGTAATCTCTGTTTTCACTAATGCTTCTTGAGAAATTCTGCTGCTGACTTCTGCTAGTAAGTATTCATTGCATTTATTGAATCTTTTAGATCCAGAATTTATGCTTGCTTTTAAAAATAATTAATTAATTAATTAATTAATTAATTAATTAATTTGAGGCTCTAGGGATCATATCCTAGGCCTCATGCATGCTAGACAAACTCCCTACCACTGAGCTACATCCTGCTCCCTCCTTTTTATTATTTCAATTTCTCTGTTAATTTTTTTCTGAAAAAATTCTGAATCATTTCTCTGTTTTACTCAAGTCTTTTGCTTTTGCTTTCAAGAACTATTTCTAAACTTTTTCTTCCAAATTGTTCATCTGAAGTTGATTAATCACTTTGCCATTTTTGTGTCAAAATCCTGCAAACCACAACTTAAGGGACAGTAGCTTTGTTTTGGTTCATATTTTCAGAGGTTTTGGACCATATATCCTGGACACATCACTGTGGGCTTGTGATAAGGCAGAACTTCACGGTGGGCAGCATGTGTTGAAGCAGCGCTACTCACCTGTGGCAGTCAAGAGCAGAAAGGGAGAGGGACAGAGAGGTTTGGGGAGAGAACACCCCCTCCAGAGGCATGTTCCAGCCACCCACTTCTTTCATCTCTGCCCACTTCCTGAAGTTTGCACCACCTCCAATAGTGCCATGAGCTTCAGCACCTGAGTCTTCTTGGGACATTCCAGATACAAATTACAACAAAGTGTTTGAAATCTTGCTGAACCACACGTCTTTCCTTAACTGCTCTTATATCTTTTAAATGTGCATCTCTGTGTGTGTCATGTGTGTCTGCACGTGTGCATGTATGTGCTTGTGAATTAGCTATATCAGTCTTTGCAGCTTAAATTTGCTTGTGAACATATTGTCTGAATGAGCTGATCATTGTATTCTACTCAGCACTAGACTTGCACTGAACCCAGGTTAGAAGTAATGGCTCAGCTATGATGCAGGGTCTCTTATATACCCATCCATGGCAAACCCACAGAGGGCAAAAAGGCTGTGTAAGAGAGTCAGTCAGTAGCATGTCCACAGGGCCTGTGAACTGACCTTGTGCACATTAGTTTCATGACCCTGAACATTTACAACTGGAGCTGTGTCACTTGTGGCAGAGATGGGGAGCCACTGCCAAGTTTGATTTGAAGGCTCTTGGGAGCCACCCTCCTCTCTTTATCCCTGGATCATTCAATCCCACAAGTGCTCATGGTGTTTCTCATGGGCCATTGCAGGAGTGATTTTCCTGTGGAGTACTTAATGATGGGAAACCTGAATGACTATCACAAGTCTCCTTCGTCCCATGGAGAAACCGTGAGTGTTGGGGGAATGTTATGGTTTGAATGTGACATGTGCCCCAAAACCACATGTGTGAGACGATGCAGAAGTTTCATTCAGAGGCAGATTAGATTTTGACAGTTGTAGCATGAAGACTGCATTAATTCTCTAACTGGGTGTTAATTGTACACAGGTGGGGTGTGGCTGGAGGAGGTGGGTTACTGGGGGTGTGACTTAGGCATTTATATTTTGTTCATGGTGAGCAGAGTTCTCTCAGCCTCCTGGGTGCCATGTCCTGAGCTGCTTATTCTTTACATTCTTCCATCTACCATTGGGTCCAGAGCAATGGAGTGAGTCATCTGTGGACTTAGAGCTCTTAGAGTCTCAAGTAAACTTACTCCTCTAAGTTGTTCTGCACAGGCATTTTGGTCACCACGAGGCATAGAATCCTGTGGAGGGTCATCTTGATCACAGAAAAACATTGCATTGACTGTACTACTTAGGTTTGTTCATTTTTTTGTTCCAAGGGCTACAGAACTTCATTATGATGTTCTGGTTTCCTTAGTTCTGGTTAAAAAGCATTTCTGTGCTTCAATGACTGAAAGGATGACCTCTGGAGGCTCTACTACACCATTGTACTCCTAGAATTAGGACTGACAACATTTAATAAATCTTGGGTTCCTAGGCAGTTCATTGTTTTATTCATCATGAGGCATGAGTACCGGAAGCCAGGTATTCTAGATACACCAACAAAAATGATGTTGCAGTCCAAACCTTGGACATATAGCCCATGTTCCCATTTGTGTCTTTTTATAAAGAAAAGAAATTCTCATTCAATTTATGCAAATAATTATATTGTCAGGAAAAGAAAATTCACTAAATTTCTGAATTCTGTATAGTTCAGGTAGAAAAAGAGGCAAATGTTTCAATTTTGTTTACAAAAGTGCAACTTACCAATTTACATTAAACTACACATATATTAAATGAAAACAGCAAAACTTTCCCTTAGATCTGAAAAATAAAACATTCAAATAAACAGAAATATCACAAATTAAATCATAAAATTTAATTATGAGCACAGTCATAAAAATCACTGTACTCATTAGCTCATTTGGTAAAGTCTTCATGTTTGTTTGATGTTGGGGTGGGAATCTCAGGAAGTCACTGATTTCTTCCTTAATTCATGAGGTTCTTACTTCCTCCAATTACATGGATATTGAGTTATCAGAGACAACTTGTCAGAGAGATTTTCTTAAATCTCCTTGAAGAAGAAACAATTTTGGAAAGTTGATTGTAAACACCTTTAGAAAATAATCAAAATGAAACAATTAACTGTTTGAAAAAACTGAAGTTAATCTTTCACAGGTTCCATGCCCGGATTCTTGCAGATGAACAACAGATGAAGAATGTTACATGTATTATTTTTTAAACATACCTCCTGGACCTGCTCCCCTTCCTTCTTTTTTAATTCTTTCTTCATTTGACCTGTGGATGTCCCACATTATCACAGATTTTCTTTGTTTCTTAAAAATTATTTTTTTTCTTCTTGATCCTTTATGGGATAATTTGCATGTTCTCTTTGGAATATTCTGCCTGATTTTACACTTAATGATAAGGACTGTATTGTATTAATAGCTTTTTTTCTGATTCAAATGGATGCTGTGGTCTTGGTCCTACATTGCTCACTAATAGGTATGGGGGAAAGGGAAGTTTCAAATATATCTTGGAACTTCATAAGATAAAGTGATATATAAGTATACACACACACACGCACACACACACTCACACACACACACATATATATATAATTTTGAATGACTTCAGTTTTATCTTGGTACTCTCCTAATGTGGTGTTATTTTTGTATTAGTGCTTATTAGAGTGTCTGAAATATACCGAGTCCAACAAATATCTTTCCTTTGAATGAGCACCTGCAGGTGTGGTTCAACCCACTCCTGTCTCAACAAGATTTCTGTGGTCTTCAACACACCCAAGGAAGAGTGGTTCAAAAATTTAAGTCAGACTGAACATTCAGTTGAGCTCCAACTCAGGAATTTTATTTATTTATATTGTTAATTGACTATAAAATATATTTATAGTGTAAAACAAAAAAAAATCTCATTCATGGACTAGGACCATAGCTCAGTTGTAGAACACTTGCCCAGGATGTGTGAGGCACTGGGTTACATCCTTAGCACCACATAAAAATAAATAAATAAAATAAAGATACTGCATCCATCTACAAAAATTAAAAAAAAGAAGAGAATGTGAGCACTAAAAATCCAGTGCATGATGCAAAGACTAGCACAAACCTAGAAAAGCTAATGTAAGTGTTGATTTTTAAATTCAATTCCTAATAAAGGAATCTGCACCTTAATATGATGGGTGCAATTTATATTCTCAAGAGCTTGTTTGGAGGTTCTAGTAGGGGAGCACATCTAGTCATATACTCTTGGATGAAGAATGGTCCTCTATTGGGGAAGGTCGTCCTCCTCCACCCAGTGCACAGCTTTTGGAGGGATGCACATGCAGTGGTGAAGAAGTAAGGGGACACTAGCCTAGCCAGCAAGATCAGCTGAATTAACCCTGGTGATCAGTGGGGTGACTGATGTCACAGCAAGGTCACCCTAATCTCCAAAAATTGATATTCTGTAGAGGAAAAATGTACCACTAAAATTATATACCCTGCAGTATGTTAAGGTTGTCTAGGTTATTCTCATGTTCAAAATCTATCTCTGATCTAAATTTATTATTTAAGCTTTTGGTGGTTCCATTATATGATCTTTGAAATAGTATGTGTATTTTATTTGTGCCATTTTAAATACAAATTTTGAATATTAATTCACCTCAAACATCATTTGACAAAGTGAAGGGAGTAAATTAATAAAGATTACAGTAGAATGAAATATTTTAATGATTTCAAAATATCAAATCAGCAATCAAATGACTGATAATGAATCATAAGGGATTCAAGAACATAGCTGAAGACACCCTCTTCTACTGAGGAAAGAATAGTGAGCTGCTTATAGGATATATTTTTGAGGGCAGAATTAAAATGATTTTCTAGTAGGATGAAGGAAGGCAAGAAGGTTTGGGAATACTGCTGTCCAGGAGAGAAACACTGGAAGGGGAGCAGTGTGTGTTCTTGAATCTGGAGCTCAGTTTATAGTCTTGATAGGTACTGTGGATTAATGGAAACCAAAGTGTCATGTTATCCAAATGCAATGCATAAAACTTGTGTTTTGGTACAAAAAAAGATAGACATGCATTTCATTTTAGAAAAATATGATTTAAATTTGAGTAAGTCCTGATTATGAAATGTTATATAAATATGATATAATTGCAATGATATACAATATATTTATGTTGTATTACTTATACAAAATATACTATATATAATATCTATTATTGTATTTGTTCTCACAAGACACCTACAGAGGTATAGAAATATAAAGTGTTGCTATTTCTGCAAACTACTGTCAAATGCTTCAGTATAGAAGAAGGATAAATAAAATATGAGAAAGATTAAATTTAAGGATTATGAGGAGAATATGTTGGTATATATCCCACTATTCTTCAATTCCTCTATATTAATGTATTGTATATTTCTCAAAAATTCTATAATTATTACTCATGTTCTCATGTAATAAATATTTTGATATAAGATACGAAAGCACTTGGCATAACCTAAAAAAGTAAAAAATTAAAGAATTATGAAATAATATTATTGTTTATTAATTTATTATCATCCTGAAATAATAATAAATCCAACTGAAATTATTAAATGACACATTTTATATAACACTGAAGTTAGGGAAAGAATCAGGAACACAGATGTAGATGGCATATCAGTTTTCCAGCTGAAGAAAACCAAGGGGGTGTCAGTGGGCAAGGGGTAGAGGGCTGATCTGGGTGCCTCAAATTTAAAGGTCAATTATATGAAGAAGCTTCATTTAGAAGATTGCTAAAGATAAAACAATGATGTAAGAGGAAGAGGAAGAAACTAAGAAAAGTGACCCATGAACACATGACAAAGTATTTACGGAAGGAGTAAGTCAACAATGCATAAAATCTCAGCTTAGGCCAAAAATTGGAAAGATGCCTGATTTTTATTTGATAATGTTTAACAATATTTAGGAAATCAGTGTCCTTATCAAGATAAATTTTGGAAAAATGAATTATGTACTTGATTTACCAGTATTTTTTAAACTTGGATTATATTTAGACACACTACTTTGTTCAGCTTTTGCATTGTTGTGAGGAAAAGACCTGACAAGAACAACTTTAAAGGAGGAATAGTTTGCTTTGGTTCATGATTTCAGAGTTTCAGTCCTTGGTCAACTCCATAGCTCTGGGCCCAGGTGAGGCAAAACATCGTGGTGGAAGTGTATAGTGCAGGAAAGCAGTTCAGGACATGACAACCAGGAATCCAAGAGACAGCTCTGCTCACCAGAGACCACTAAAGACACACCTCCAATGACCCACTTCCAGCCAATCCTTACTTACCTACAGTTATCACCCAGTTAACCTACATCTACCAGTGGATTTTAAATCCACCGATTAGGTCAAAGCTCACACAATGCAATCATCTCGCCTCTGAAAATTCTTGCATTGTCTCACACATGAACTTTTGTGGACACCTCACATCTAAACCATAACACATATTCTTCCCTCTGTTTTGCAGACTGAAGAAACACATTTCACCAAGTTCTTGGCAAATGCTGTGTGAGTGGTGCCAGTGTGGGGAAATGATGCTGACTTTGAGGAAAGATTTTTTAAATTTTTATTTTTTTATTTGTTCTAATGAGTTGTACATGACAGTAGAATGCATATATATGTTTTGATAGGTCATACATAAATAGTAATCTCTCATTTTTTTCTGATTATACATATTGTAGTATCACATTGGTCATGCAGTCATATATGTACATGAGCTAATAATGTCTGTTTCATTTGCTATCATTCCTTCTCCCATACTCCTTACCCTCCTATTGCTTCCTCCAACCTAATATAAAGAAATTCTATTCTTTCCTATTTCCTCCCTTTACTGTGAATTAACATCCTTGAGGAAATTTTCTTAGAGGAGGAAAGTTTAAATGTGGGCACATTTGTCCATTCACTTTCTATCATGAATTAACTTGGGAATTGAAGTAATGTTGTAAATAACCACTGTGTGCCCAAGAAACAGCTAAAGCTGACAGCAAATTGTGCTCCTACTATTAATGTTCCTGGGCATTCTGTCTCTACTAGATTCTTCTGTAACAACAAGGATCTATAGAAAACACATCCATTAATACATTTGAAAGAATTTTTATGCGAATATTTATTAAGGAATAAGGGCAGGTACTCCCCCAAAAAACACAGAAAGAAGGAAAGAAAGGAAAAAAGAAAGAAGGAAGGTAAGAAAGAAAGATGTGCTATATCAAATGTTATTTTGGAATTTTAGTTTTTATTTTATTCTTTATTTTATTTCGATGAGATGACTGGTCTACATTACCATTTCTGTGAATATATCCCCATTTTCTAAGTAGCTGGTCAATTTTAACTAATGCCTTACATTTGCTTGAAGATAATAGTCATTCTGCTATTATTTGTTTGCTTGCTCAAATTCCTCCTATAGACCAAGTCTGTGTCTAATAGAAATATTTTTATTCGTTTTAAATTTATATGGCCTTTCCATACAATTTTCTGCTCCATATGTTCTAAAACCTATTTATCTGATGGTAAATCATTTTTACTCTCTTAACTTATGATACAAACTGTTTTAGATTCCACAAGGCATATTTGTGCCTTTCCATAGTATCTCCCAAGTCCATCCACATTTTTGTAATTGACAAGATTTGACTCTTTTTTATAGTTGAATAATATTCCATTTTTTATATCACTTCATATTATTTTTTAATTTTATATTGGTTGCTTTTAGTCATACATAACAATATGATTAGTTCATGCTTTGAGTATATTTTGGTTCCCCTTAAAGTTAATCATAAAATTTCTGCCCACCACACAAATAAAAACAAATGCAGCCTTATTGACATCACATGGCTTAATCTTGTTTTACACTTAAAAAACACATATTTTCTTTAAAAATTCTCCTTTCTTTGGTCCATTTTCAATTTTGAATGTGTATTTTCTTTTTTTTTTCAGTTGTTTAATTTTTTAAAATTTTTATATTTAAGATATTTTATTAACAGCTACTATAAAGAGTAAGGTAACTCAGTTAGATTACCAAGTACAAAATCAGCATACAAAAATCAGTAGTTTACATATATTCAAACAATCTTTGGGAAATTTAATGGAATAAAAATTTTCATATAGAACAATAACAAAAAAATATATTAATATGTTTGTCAATAAAAATGTGAGACCTATTAAAATTAAAATACCGCTGAAACAAAAAGAAACCTTTCTACTTCATGCATTCTGAAAGCAGTGTGCTAAAGTCACCCTGAATTATTTGTTTTGGTCATTTGATTCCTGGAATTGAGAAGGATTTGTTTAACATACATGAATGTGCCATTGTTTGGGGCATATATATTTATGATCATAATTTCTTCATGATTTATGTTTCCCTTAAGCAGTATGAAATGTCCTTCTTTATCCCTTCAGACTAACTTTGACTTGAAGTTTACTTTATCTGATATAAGGATGGAAATCCACGCTGTTTTACTGAGTCTGTGTGCATGATATGTTTTTTCCCATCTTTTCCCCTTTAGTCTGTGGATGTTTTTTCTTTGAGATAAGTCTCTTGAAGGCAGCATATTGTTGGGTCTTTGTTTTTAATCCAATAGGCCAGTCTATGTCTTTTGATTGATGAGTTTAGGCAATTAACATTCAGGATTATTATGGAAATATGATTTGTATTTCCACTTATTTTGGCTTCATTTTTTTTTTAATTTGACTTGGTTTCTCCCTTAATTGGCTATTCCTTTAGGGTAGTTTCTCCCTTTCCTGACCTACATTGTTGTTTTTCATTTTCTCCTCATGGAATATTTTACTGAGAATGTTCTGTAGTGCAGGCGTTCTATTTGTAAATTCTTTTAACTTTTGTTTATCATGGAAGGAATTTTATTTCACCTTCAAACTTGAAATTTAGTTTTACTGGGTACAAGAATCTTGGTTGACAACTATGTTTTTTCAGACTTTGAAATATGTTGTTCCAGTCCCTTCTAGCTTTTAGGGTCTGTGATGAGAACTCTACTGAAATCCATGTTGGTTTTCCCTTATATGTAATCTGATGTGTTTTTCTCACAGTCTTTAAATTATATATTTATTTTGGATGTTAGGCATTTTCATTTTAATGTGCCTTGGTGTGGATCTATTGTAATTTTGGACATTTGGTGTTTTGTAGGCCTCTTGTATTTGATTTTCCATTTCATTTTTCAGGTTTGGGAAATTTTCTGATATTATTTCATTGAATAGACTGCTCATTCCTTTTGTTTGTATCTCTGTGCGTTCCTCAATCCTGATCATTCTTAAATATGGTCTTTTCATGATATCCCATAGTTATTGGAGGTTCTGTTCATGATTTCTTATCATCTTCTGTGTTTAGTCAACTTTATTTTCAAGATTAAATATTTTGTCTTGATTGTCTGAGGGCCTGTCTTCCAAGTGATCTAGTCTGTTGGTGATGCTTTCCATTGAGTTTTTTATTTGGTTTGTTGTTTCCTTCATTTCAAGGATGTCTGTTTTTTTTTTTTTTTTTCAGAAGAGCTATCTGCTTCCTGCACTTGCTCTTTTAACTATTTATTGGAGTGATCATTCAGTGCCTGCCTTTGCTCTCTTATCTCATCCTTTGCTTCATGAATTAATTAAATTAATTAATTAATGTTCTGAACTCCTTTTTTTGACATTTCTTCTACCATCCTATCATTGAATTCTATTAATATAGAATTTCAGTTTGTATGCAACACTCCTTGTTTTTTCCTGTTGTTCATGTATCTTCCCTCTAGCAAAGCAGATCTGGGGTATTGCAGTTTTCCCCCCTATAGGCTTACACTGACCCTGCAGGTTTCCAAGACTTCTTAAGACTGAGATAAATATTAGAAGCACCCAGTTCAGACAATATTCAGTCCTAAACCATATGGCCACTATGAAGATGTTAAAAATATTGTCATAATAAACAGACAAGTTAAGTTTAATTATTACCTACAGTACAACAAATAGAGTTGCAATGAGGTCTACCATTTCTAATGGTGGACAAAGAGAATGGGGAGGGGTGTAGGATGTAACTGTTAATGGGGGAAAATTATACAGAAGTACTAGATCATAGGAAGAGTGAAAGCAGAATCAAAAGAAGTTGGTTGTTAGCATTAGAAAAGGAAGAAAGAGACTCTGAGGAAACAGGTAATCAAAAGAAAAATAGAATGAGAAATATAAAGAAATAAAAACTTTCAAAAAAGAGAAAAAATTCAGCACTACAACAGTCTTACACTGTTAAAACCTCCCAGTCTTCAGTAGCCTGATTCATGAGAGGTACCTGACAATGAGCTTCCAGTCTCCACTAGGTGTCTCAGGTGACACCTAGAGATGGAAGTTTCTGCTTCCAGGATAATCCAAGAGGACTGCACTGGCTTCCAATAGTGTTGGCAAATGGGGAGCTGCAGTGCAGGGCATGCTATGTCAAGTACATGGGGGGTGCCTTTGGTCATGCTGGGGTGTCCTGGAGGTGGGGCATGGTCAGTCGAGCTGGGGGTCCTGCAGGGCCTAGCTGTTGTCCCAAAAGGGTGGCAGCCACATGTAACCAAACAGGTGGGTACCATATCAGTGAGCTTCCAGGCAACAGTAGGCAACTGGTGATCTGCTAGAAGTCTGTGGATGGTCTGCAGGCTACCAGCAGACAATCAGCAGGAGGACCTCAGGTGGTGGGTGGTGGGTAGGTGAAAGGCAGGTGATGGGCAGGCAAGATGCAAACAAACAGGCAAATGGCAGATGATAGGCGGCAATCAGTGAGTGATCTGTACTCCAAAAGTAGTTGATATGCTGGCAGACTGCAGGTGATTTGGACAAATGGGGCAAAATCAGCATGGGATCAATGAGCAGTAAAGACTGCCTCACAGAAACAGATATTCCTCTGCTTGAAACTCGAGTTACTGAACAACAAGGAATGCAGCCTCCCTCTAGTTGCTGCCTGAATGTACTTTCAACTAGCTTTCTTTAGTTCCCTTTCTATCTTCTGCTTAATTAACTCTGCTTTGGTTTCTATTTAATGCATTTTAAAAATTTCTACCTTATATTTTTCAGTTCCAGAATTTGTGTTCTGATTCTTTTTATGATTTCAATGTAGTAAGTGTATCTGATAAACTCCTGTATTATTTCTCTGTTTGCTTCAAGTTCACTGACAGCTATTTGAGTTATTTTTCTGAGAGATTACACATTTTTCAATCAGTCCCTGATGTCTTAATTGGTCCATTTGATAAAATCATGATTCCTCAAATGTTCTTTACATTTGTAGGTTTATGTATGAAATAGTTAGGTATTGATTCTAGCCTTCAGACTGAATTTGTGCTTGCCTTTCTTCAAGCATCCTTCAGATTTTAAGTAAGAGGCTGACTGTTTTCCTCAAGTTCTGGCCACCACAGCTGTTTTGTCACTAGCAGGTGTCCCTACTCCCAGTGCTCCCTGAGTCTTGTGATTACTCCAATGTTGTTGGCAGGAATTTTGACCTGAATGGACCTGAGCAAAACCCAAAGATGGCACCCAGGCTGTGTGGGAAGTCATCCAGGGCCCCAAACCTCAATTCCCATCCTAGTTACCCAAAAGTTTCCAGCATGACATGAATAGTTTCCAAGTGGCTGTGGAAGTGGCCAGAGATGTCCGAGCCTCCTCCAGATTTGCTCCTGAACAGAGCCCAGTGAACCTTTCTCTTTGAGTCAGACAGCCATGAGTATTTTACCAGGTCCCTACACAGGTGGGATGTTTTCCCTACTGCAGGAAAATGTGGTGGGACTGAGACTTCCCTTACCCTCAGACCCACTGTAAATTGATGGCTGGTGAACACATCTATTGACTCAGAGACATATCCCTCAGAAGAATTCTGCATAAGTGAAGTTTCTTCTGACTGTAGCAAGAGGGGTTGGATTTGAGACTGAACACCCCACGAATACACTGTAGAGTGGGTTCTGTTGATCCTATGTCATTGACTAAGATACATATATATCTCTGAATTTGTCTACGCAGGTGCATGCTCTAACTGCTGTGAGAGGGGGCGATCCTCAGAGCAGGCTGAGGATTCACCACAGGATGGAGACTGGTTTGTCTACAGTGAATGCTCAGACATGGGGAACTCGATAGGTGCAAGAGGAAGATGAGACTAGTACAAAGCTTGATACCCAGCATGGGACTCAAGAATTAGATAGTATCAAAGTTGATGGAACAGGACAGAACTACAGTTTCTTGTCCACTGGCATTACTGATGTCCAAGGGAATTAAGCATTTTTGCTCAGGCACTGATAGGCATAACTCCTCCTAAATCCCATCAAACCCAGGAGCACAATCAGGGGCCTGTGGTTTGAATGTGTGCCTGACTCTCAAAACAGCCTTCCTACATCATGATATCCACTAGGATTTTACTACCTCCTGCATGACTCCTGAGAATCCCTTAGATGAAATTTTGCCATATGGTTACAGAATTCTTGTGTTGTCTTAACAGTGGGTAATCTTTTTTTCTCCATCTTACACATATTAATTGACAATATTTTACCTTGTATCTAAAGAGTAACGTTATTATTTGTCTTTTTTGGAGTCCCCATAAGTAGTTCCTATGAATTCACAGAGATGGTAAAGAGAATGGAAAATAAATTAATGGACAAATAAAATATACTAGGTTAGGGAAAAAAACTATGAAGGCATAATTAAATACTTTCTATGTGACATTAGGAACAGTATATAATTTTCCTTTTCTACATTTCTTTATCTACAAAGTAAGGGATGGTGTCAATAGCACTTACATTTGAGACAGTGGTAGGATGTAGACATTGATTCACAGGCTAAGCAAACAACACATTCTCAATAATGATATATCTCAATGCAGTTAACTCAGTCATTAACTACTAATGATGCTGATGTATGAACTAAACTTTCTTTTTATTCATTGCTAAAGTAGGGAATATATATATATGAAACATCAATAAATTCAGGAACTTAGACTCATCTTGAAAAGTAAGACTGAGTTTGGTGGTGTTTAATATTTGCACATTTTCCAGTCACATTTTAAAACTTCTCTTGACCTTGGTGTTCCTAAGGCTGTAGATGAGGGGGTTCAATATTAGGATGAAAATGGTGTAGAAGGATGACAGCACTTTATTGTGGATAACTGACCTGTAGAATTTGGGTCTCATGTAGATAAAAATTGTAGCTCAGAGACCAGTGTGAGGAGCAGATAGCAAAGACATTCTTGCATGATTCTGTGGAGCACATGTGGAGGACAGCAGCCAGAATGGGACCTTAGGATATCAGGATGAGGCAGATGACACCAGGAGCATCAACACACAGCACACATACATGACATCCTCAAAGACAGATGTGTTAACACAAGTCAAGCACAACAGCATGGGGGCCTCATAGAAGAAATGGTCTGTCTCACACCCACCACAAAACAGGAAGTTCAGGACAATGGCTGCTTTCATCAACCTATCAGTTGCTCCAAAGAACCAGGACCCTATGTCATCCTCAGACACAGTGGCCTGCTCAGGAGCATAGGATAGTGCAGTGGGTGGCATACAACCACATAGCAGTCATCTGACATGGCTGCTAAGAGGAAGCACTCTCCACCACCCAGAGTTGCTTTGAGTAGTCAGCATCCATTTTGAGCACAGTAGTGGAAATCATCATTATGCCCATGAAGGACAGTTGGCTTAGGAGGAAATAAATGGGTACGTGGAATTGGAGGTCCTGTCGAATCAGGAGAATCAGGAGGGCATTGCCCTTGAGAGAAGTTATGGTGATTGCCAGCACCACTGTGAAGAAAAAGAGGTGGAGTCTTGTGTCCTAAAATAGTCCTAGGAGGATGAAGTTGGAGGTGGTGTTTCTCTTCTCCATAGTTCCAAGATTTATATGCTGTGTGAAAACAGATAAGGGAGGCTTTTATCACTCAGAAGTCTCAGTGTGACTGCATAGCTTCTGCACCTGGACAGGTGTGAAATCCAGTGTTCTGATGTAAAGCCCTACCTCCAACTGTGCTGGCTTTGCTTTGCTGGTCATTCCACTTCTTAGAATAAATTTTAACCTCTTCACTGAGGTTGTATGTGTACTCCACATAAGATATTAATGCCAAAATGGATTAAAATATCAAAAGTTGTTATGTATTTCCTAGAGGTAAAGATTTAATATTAATATTTTTATATTTCTTCTGCCACTAGTTTTCAGTTTTTGCTATGTATACAGAAACCACAATGAGTCATTTGAGGAAACACTTAAGTCTTCCATTTAGATTTATTTGTGTCATAGGTGATTTATATTCAATTTTAGGATAACTACATAATTTCAAGATAGACTCCTCTTAAAAATAAACAAGAAGAAATGTTTATTTTACTGAGCATTCCCAGGACCACACATGGAATATGAATCTAAAAAAAGGAAATTCTTCTTTTGAACACTGACAATATCTCAGTAATTGATAGATGCTTTCTTCCTCTCATTAGTGATCTTTTACTTCCCTCATATTTGAGACTCAGATATTCTTATTTTATCCTGCTCTGAAACCTCCAGTGTTTGCATACAACTCCTTCTATGAGATGGAGCATACTTCCCAAGGTAGATTTGGGCTTGTTATCTGCCCTACACAGGGTGCTCCTGCATGAAATACTGAAGACACAGAGAGGCAGCAGAAAGAACAGCTATGGTGTTGATCAACGTTCCATCTGACATCAGGGACTCTGTTGAGGAGAACAGGTGATGGGGATGATGAAACAGCTTCCAAACAGTTATATTTCCATGGAGTGTCACTACTGGTCACAAAGATTCAAATATATTTAAAAAGAAAAATCCCACATGGTTTTAAATACCTAAATTTGCATTTGCCACTACTTCTTAGAACTGATTAACGATTTAAGTAAAGTAACAAGATATGGGGTCACTATACAAAGACCAGTACCTTTCCTGTACATTGAAAGTGGGCTTAATGGGAAGGTAGTGACAGCAGTACTGTTGAGAACAGCTGTGAAAAAAAGAAACACCAGGAAATAGATTTAACCAAGTAAGGGAAAGGCATCTACACTGAAAATGATGAAACACCTGTAAAGGAAATTGAAGAAGAAACAAACAAAGAAAAGGGAAAGAACCCCCATGGTTTTAGACTGGAATAAATAATATTGTTAAAATACCCATACAACCCAAAGTGATTTAATGCTGTCCCTGTCCAAATACCAAGGATAATCTGGTAGAAGAATGATCCTAAAATTTATATGAATACACAAAAGGCCCAAATAGCCACAGCAAATGTGAGCAAAATATAAAACTAACAATATCCCAGTACTTTATTATAAAATTGAATTAACAGATTCACTTTCTTTGGAAATACAAACTTAAAATACCCACAAAAATGAGCACACCTCCATTTGAAAGGATTTCCAGATATAAAGTTGTTACACATTGAGCATGAGTAATATGTTTTGAGTGTTTACAATTTTTTAAGTCCCTACTAAAAGCAAAACTTGAAAGCTTACACAGACCAAAAAGGTCCTTAGCTCTAAGGAGCCAATCCCCTCTTTATCAGAAGAAAAATACACAAATTCACCAATTTTTACACACACGGGATCTTAGATCTCTCTCTGGCAAGGACAGCTCAGACGATTTTATTTGAAGCTTTGAAGCCATGAAGATGTGTGAGCCCATCCTGTAGAAATTGTGTGGTCATCGATTACTGCACATGAAGAAAGGGTGTCACTGCTTTTTGATCTGGGGAGTGATTTTTTAGTACTCTGATGCTGTGAAAATTAGATGTCTGTCAGGGCCCACTTCTTGCACAGTGACCTTACAAACAGGTGTTTTGTGTCAGGGACCTACAGAAGGACAATGCCACATCCACCACAGAAGCATTCAGATGAGAGTATGTACAACACACAGTAGAACTTGCATGTCTAGAGGGGCTTGCTTAAGCACTGAATGTCAGGGAAATTAATCCTGTAGGCAAAAATTGGGCAAAATAGGCAGAGATTTTGTGGACCCAGTTCTCTGTAATCTGGGTTGACTTGCAGCTCCTCATCAGTGTGTGTGGCCCCTTGCTTCGCATGCTAGCTAAGGAGGATTTCCTGTAGAATACTGCTGTCTGCTGACTCTTGGACTGCAAACTTCCCCTACAACTTCAAATCATGACGCAGTGGTCCTGTGGCTTCAGAATTTATAACTGGAGGATCAGTGGACTTGGGGTATCACTACCTAGGCAGCTTTCCAGGATCAGCAGTTTGTTTTTAGTGGTATATTAGATGGTTTTAGGAATAATATTTTCTCTCTGGGAAGGCATATATGAACTTTAATGTATGCTAAAATTAACCTAAAATTATGGTTTGAAAATATTTTCACCATCATTTTATACTTATGAGAGCAATTTATTTAAATTTTATTTCTTATGTTTTGAATTATAAATCTTCCAAACACATCACTCAATGAGTTACATGTTTAAAGTTTAAGAAATCTTAGAATTAGTTTTCTAAGAATTTTATGTATTCACAAAATTTTTTTAGTTTTAATTTTAGTTTTTAGTCTAGATCATGTTACCATTTTCCCTATATGTTCAGAAGATTAAAAGTCACAGAAAATGTCAATTTGATCATTCAACCAAATGCTACTGCAACATGAAGCTGAAATTCAAAGTATTGAAAAGAATAAACTTCTCATTTTAAATCATTAGATGTTTTAAGAATAAATATTCTTAGAAATAAAAGTAGAGAAATAGAGAAAAAGTAGTGTTACAAGTATTTTTATATGAGAAAAAAGAGGAAAAGAGAAACCTACTTAATATATATATGTACACAGATCTGTGTCTAAATAAAATATCTTTAATTTGAAGTATGGCTCTTTAAGGAGAAATTGTAACAAGTAAATAATCTTCATTCTTCTATACTGTGAAAATTATGATGTACAATATCCTAATAAATTATGCTTTATAGTATGCTATAAAAGTCAGATAACTTTATAGAAATTTAATTTGAATGTATTAATGTTCTTTCATTTATATAAAGCTATGTAAACTTTGTAATCTTCACTGTTCTTTGTTCAAAGCATTTTTTAAAAATAAAGGATTTGGGGCATTATGGACAAATGACTGCATTCACTTGCTAATTGAAGTCATTATTCCCTGAATAAAAGGCAAGGGCAATTCTGAAAATTATTGAGTGATTCCTTATGAGTAATTCCTCTTTAGATCAGTTTGTGAGCTAAATTAATTTTAATTTGTATGTATATAAATTAAAAGTGGGGGGAATTTTATTCTTATGCTTATGAGTAATTCCTCTTTTGGTCAATTTGTGGACTAAATCAATTTTAATTTGTATATATATATATATATATATATATATATATATATATACAAATTTAAAATTTAAATTTAATTTAAAAGTGGGGGGGAATTTTCAGCTCCAAGAATTGGGGATAGATTATACTTAATTATCCAGCTATGCATCTGTTATAGAGAGAAAGGGAGCCTATTGTAATGGCACATTCCTATAATCACAGATACTCATGAGTCTAAAGCAGAGGATCACAAGCTGGAGGCCAATCTCAGCAACTTTGCAAGGTCCTAAGCAACTTAGCAAGAAACTGTGTCAAAATCAAAATAAAAAATATGAAAGACTGGGTATGAAGCTCAGTGGTAAGCTTGGGTTCAATCTCAGTACCCTGCCCACAAAAAAGAGACTACTTTCTATTGATTTAAAATTAACAGTATATCTTTCCCTCATTTTTAAAAATTGTCCATTTTAGGCTCATTGTTTATAAATGACATGAGGAATTTTGTGTCTGTTTAGCTCAAGAACATTTTCTTTCTGATGCTAGTAGGTAAACTGATTAGTCTCCTCCCTATTCACACATGAAAACAGACATCATTGTTCTAGATATTGGCATGACATTCAACAGTTTATACCCTGCCCTCCACACACAAAAAAAATAACATTCTTCATCTAAAAGCAGTCACATGATTCTGTGAAAAAATTCACTAACAGGAACTTAATCATTTGACCAAATTGATGACTCTTTCAAGAAGATTTTTGGACTTTATGGGCCTGGGTGGACATAAACTGCATCTTATATTTTCAAAATATTATGTGGAAAATTAGGAGAATTATTTTGCATCATTTGTGGGTGCAGTTTTGCAAAGGCTACTTTGCAATTCAAAATTCATTTGTAAAATACCACCAGACACATATTAATTAGGAATAACTTTCTAAAATACTAGAAAAAAGATATCGACCACACCAGACTTCATATTCATAGCAGAGAATCATACTTTTTGAGTCACATATATGTAAAGTTAACTGGGGTCCAGCATAAGGGTCAAGGGAAGAGCTAATAAAGAGGCAAGCACTCAGGATGGTGAAGAGCAAGAAGTGACTCCCATGGGAAAGTCAGTACACTTTATTATCTATTCCAGTGTCATATCAAGTTACATTAGGTTACATAGTAGTTAGCTTTGCACATGTGTATATCACATAACTTGCTTGCTTCTCAGAGTTCACTAGTACCAAATGTTATTATTATAAGATAATATCTCCAGGCCTCCAGGACAGAGGAATTGCAGAGCATTTCTAAACCATTCAAACAGGGCACCTATTGTCAACCTGAGAAGTTTGCTCAAATCAAGCACTTTCACTCCCCTGTACATTGACTGACCTGAAATCCCCACAACTCCCCTTTTTTATATTGTATGGCCTTTTGAGTAGACATGATTTGTCTTCTGTTTAAGAAAGGTGGAGAGAGAAAGCAAGGCAAACATTGGCAAAAACAAACACAGCATAATAAGGCAAGTGTCAATGAACATTCTCCAATGAAAAGATGTTTGATCCATATAAATTTTGGTAGCCATGAGGCTAACCAATCTAATAAATTCCAACCTCCATAATCTTGTTTTGCCTTATTTACAAGGTCCTTAAGATGATCCAATTCCCATTTAATGGTTTTACTATTATCAGTTAAAATGAAACAAAACATGTTATTAAATTCCTGGCATCCTTTATATAACAACAGCAAATAATCAATAGCAGCCTTATTATCAAGAAAAGTTTGACAGATACAAATTTTAAAAGAATTAACAATTTTTGCTAAGTACTGAAGCACCACAAACAGGAATACAACAACAGAGAAATAATACAGTAATAACCAGCACAGTTGTTGAATTTTGGGTAAGTTTGACAGAGCTGTAACTAAGGTTTCCAGGGTATATTCTAGACCCATCTAGGCTAGCAACTGTTGAGCAGATTTGAAACTTTTTTATCCCCCCAAGTCACTAGATGATTTGAGGACTGAGGGTTTCTTGGGCCTCTTGTTCTTATTGGAGGTTCCTTCTTGGAATCAGGTCCTCTTCATTCAGGGTCAAATGGAATTTGGGAATCAGATTGTGAAGTCCTTGGTGCCAACTCATGGTGATTGTTGGGTGTCACACACGTTAGGAATCCTACAGGACCTGTAGGAGTAAGAACAGCAGCCTATCCTTTTCCCCATATAATCAAATGTACAAATCAAATTTCCCCATATAATCCCCACAAAATCAGATCTAGTGGAACTTGGTATTTTGTATAAATCTTTGGTAGTGGTTCCTTAGGGGTAAAGTGTCTATCCAAGGCATAGGACCAGTGATGTGCATTATCTTCATAATGTAAATTAAGAGCATTTATTGTGAACAAGAAAATATTGAGAGCATATATTAACATGAGAAAGTTTATGTCCCCCCCTTTTATTTAAAGTCATGTTTTAGACATGCAATTTTTATGTTCAACTCAGTAGGATTGTGAGAAATTCCATGGGTTAGAATTATATTCCACTGATTACAAAACTAACAAAGGCACTAGGAGTATAAGCAGGGGAATTGTCAGTTTTTAAACAATGAGGTTTATCCATGGTGTTAATGCAAAAGAACTCATGAGAGATACAGGCTGAGACCTTCTCTGAAAGATGTGCATTGGCCCATATAAGGCCTGAGGATGTTTCAGTGATAACATGTAAAAAGAAATAGGGATTAAAAGGAGGAAAGTGAGTCACATTCATCTGCCAAAGTGTATTAGAGTGTAAACTTCGAGGGTTTATAATTTCCTAAGGGGAAATAAAAGGGAGTACAATGAGAGCAATGAGAGCAATTATTAATGATGAAATGGACCTTGTTGATACAACATAGAAAAAAATTTTTATTAAAGAATGAACATTTTGATGAAAAAATTGTGGATTCCATGGTATCTGAAAAGAGAGGAAAAAGTGGTTTTATAGCAGCATCGCCATGAGTATTTCCTTCAGTAAATGATCCAGGAATCTTAGTGTGGCTACGTATATGAGCAAGAAATACTGGAGTTGTAAAATCCTGTAAAAGAGATTGAAGAGTGATAAACAGGAAAAACAACTTAGAGTTAAAATGAGGTGACAAAATTGCAGAGTAAATAGGAGGCATCAGTTTGGCTATATACTGAGAATCTCTCATGATGTTTAAAGCAGTGGGAAACATACAAAGAGCCAAAATAATTTCAGCTAATTCTGCAAACTGAGGGGAAGCTTGAGGCAATGTGTAATAATCAGTACATTGTTTATTAGTGAATATAGATACCACAACCTGTTGTTTTCCTCCATCAGTAGAGACAGTAATCCCATTGGAAAGTGGAATGTAGGAGATTATAGAAGAAGGAGCATGAGAGAATTGACACAACAAGGAAAGGCATTCACTCAGAGGTGCATGGAAAGAAATAGGAGCTAAAAATCCAATTAAGAGAACTTGATAATATGAAGAAAATCATAAATACTGTAAATGTAAAGTCTTTCCATAAGTAAGATAAAGTACATGAATATCTGTTCCTATAAGAGATAGCATAAAATTTTTACCATCTGAGATCAATTAAGCATATGTATTAGCATAAGGGAGAACATTTCTTCCTGAAAAATGAGGATAATACAACCACTCTATTATATACAACTTTTGATTATAAATGGCAACAACTGCAGCAAAGGCAAATGGCTTTCTTGTAATTATTAAAGATGAAGGAACATTGAGTTTTGTGAGTCTATCTGTAAGAAATGTAGATAATTTTTCATTAACACACTGAAGAGTTGCAGTCACTGCAGGAGTTAACTGGAAAAAAACTGGTGGTATTATGTTGCTTTTTTGAAATCTAAAAAAATGGCAACAATATATCAGTAGGTTAAAGAAATATATGGTCGAGCCCAATTTAAATGTCCTAAAAATTGCTGTAAATGAATGAAGAAAAATTTGGAAGAAAGAGTCAAATTTGGAATATGAGGAATAGAATAACATTTAAGTATCTTATGTCCTAAATATTTAATAAGGAGTTATTGAATTTTTTCTCTGACCGCATGGAGACCAGATTGTAATTTAATGTGTTGCAATTTAATGTATCTTTTGTAAGTATGGGCCCAGCAATCAAAATATCATCCTTATAATGATAAACAAGAATATTTGAGGATAATTGTGAGAAAGGCTGAAGAGCCTTATTTACAAAATGTGGCATATGTGGGGTTATTTAACATACCTTGAGTAAGAACTATCCACTGATATCCAACAGTAGGCTTATGATTGAAAACAGGAAGGTGAAGGCAAATTTTTCTCAATTATCAGAAAAGAGAAGAATAGTAAAAAAAAAGTCTCTTAATTCTATTACATATAAGAAAAATTCCTGAGGAATTAGATTAGTGTTAGGCAATCCACATTGAAGTGGAACCGTAGGTTGTATATATTTATTAGTTTCTCTTAAATCCTGTAATAATCTCCATCTCCCTGATTTCTTTTTTATGATAAAAATGGGTGTTTTCCATGGACTGGTAAAAGTTTCAATATGTCCCAATTGTAACTGTTCTTGAATGAGGTCCTCTGTGGCTGCCACCTTTTCTTTAGACAAAGGCCTCTGTTCCGCCCAGACAGGAGCAGTGACCTTCCACTTTAATGGCAAGGTGGTCAATTCTGCTGAGGCGCCTATAAAAAAGGTAACTCCATAGACATTTGTAACTTGTGTAAGTTGTCTCTGCCCCATAATGGAAGGGACTTTCCACAATGTACAGTTGAATATGAATAATAACTTTCTGTGTGTTTGAAGGGGAGAAGCATCACAACCATAGAAAGCTTCTAGACACCTCTTCATTATTGTGTCCTATGCTCAAAACTGGGGTGACCCTCTGTAAGGGCCATGCACGAGGTCATATTGAGACAGGTGTAACTGTAACATCAGCACCAGTGTCCAGGAACACAATGATTGACTGCTCATTTGAACAAAAGTTTAATTTTGCTCTATTTTTAGTAAAAGGTAAACATGGTCCTATAATAGAGGAACCAAAACCTGTATTCCCTCTTTCATTTAGGGTTTTTTGGGCGGTAATATAAGGAATGACAATTATTTGAGATATGGAGGATTCTTGTGGGAAATTTAAGGGCATATGAGACCAAATTTGAATGTGTATTACATCAGTAAAATGAGAATCAATTACTCCAGGAATTATGAATTTTCCTTTTTTAGCACTGTGGGAGCAGGGCAAAATTAAACCAAAGGTATCTTTAGGTAGAGGTCCTTGAATTTGGGTAGCAATTTTACAAACTTCAGGGAGACATATTTAAGCATCCTTAGTAGTAATGAAATCTATTCTTGTGCTCCCTCTAGTGTCATAAAAGAATTTGTAAAAGGAGCTTCTATTTGAATTGGAAACACTTGTGAAGGAGACAGGTGTCTGCAGGTGAAAAGGGTTCCTCCTTCTTTGACCCTGCGTTGGGAGGTGACCCGTAATTGGGTTTCCCAACATGCTGTTTTTGATCTGCATTGATTAGCCCAATGAAATATTTATGACAGATCAGGCACTTCTGATTGGGCTATTTTTGTGGCCTTTCTTTCATCTTATAATCCTTTTGAAAATGGCCGGGTTTTTTACAATTATAACAAAGTTTCTCGGGGAGCTTTAAAGCAGCAGCCAGTAAAGCTGCTTTATGAGTTTCAGTTTCCAACAGTGTGACATGCCTTTGTTAGATAAGAAAGTGTACTATTTAGTTTGTGGTAAATAGATTTTATCACTTCCTTGCAATCTTAGTTGGCACTTTTATAAGCCAGGTGTTTGGTCAGAATATTGGCAGCCTCTAAATTGTCTACTTGTCTTTCAATAGCTTTCATCAATCAGTTAAAAAAATTAATAAAAGACTTCCCTGAGGCTTGTCTAATTACAGCAAATGACTTGGATGGATCTCGAGTGTCTGCGATCCTCCTCCATGCTTTACAAATTAAAGTTGTAATCTGGGCAATGAGAGCTGGAGGCAACTGAGCTCGTTGTTGTTATGGGGCGCAAATTAAGAACAGACCGATCACCACTGAGAAGTCCAAATTTGAGAGTCTTTATTAAGCTGGCCAGCTGACTGTCTCACACAATGCCCCAAAAAATGGCTATTGGGAGAACAGCCCCGACCACAGGGTTGTAGGGGTTTTTATACCAAAAATCACATTAATCATAAGTGTCTGTTGCTATGATTCGAAATTACACATTAACATCATGAGATCATCAACAGAGGGGGAAGTGGGTCAAAATGACCCTTACCTAGGTACAAACCAAAGAATGGTTACTAACATTCACACAATCACTGTTTACATGGTACATTGTTTAGGAGCAATAGGAATCACAAGAGAGCAATTCTTTACTACATAGGAGTTGCCATTGTATATTATTAAACATGTCACACAAAGTAACTGATGATGGGCACAGAGGCAGGGTATTCCCATGGGAGAAGCTTATTTCCTACATAACATGGAGTCTCAGAGCAAAATGGAGTCTGTTTAGTCATTTCCCTTAGAGTCTGGCCTATAATATTCTCATGGAGTCAGATCTGTCAGCCCATCACAGTTGTTGTAATGTCCCTCTTTGTTCCTCACCAAATAAGTCATCATAATCAATATTAACATTTCTTTGAGCATTATCCTCAGCTTGAACATGGGCTATATCAGATTATTCTTGCAAAACATTGTATTTTGTGCAGGAGAAGTAACCATTTTCACCAATGCTTTTCAATTCCTGGGAACCAAGGTATAAACCATTCTTAGTCCCTCTATCATATGAAGAGTGAAATGACTATTAATTCCATTCTCCAGCACTCTACTTCTTAATTTTTTAAACACAGCAAAAGGAAATTGTTCATATTCTGGCTGATTAGCATTGTTCAATCTAATGGGGCAGACAACCTAGGTGTGAATTTCTCCCGCTGCAGCTACCTACCTGAGACATTCAGATAAATGAGACTGGACTGTGGGAGGAAAAAGAGGAGAAGAAGGAGTAGGAATGCAAGGAGATGTATGAGAAAGAACTTCAGTCTTAGAGACTGCCAGAGAAATTTGTGACTCTGTAAAGGCTATTTTTAATATAGTATCTCAGTACAAATGCCAAGTATATACCACAGGTATAGGAGCCTTTAGCTTCTCATGCAATTTTTTTACATATGTCTTCCCAATCTTTGGGTCTTAAGGACCCACTCTCCAGATACCATGGACAGCAAGAATCTATTTCAGACAGCAAAGCAGTAAGATCAGCATAACTTACAGTATGCTTAGTCTTATGAAGCAAATAATCAAATTCAGCTGAATGATAATGTTGAGCATCAGACAGGGAGTTCCCTATATCTTACCAATGGGATCAGTACCAGCCAATGAATGGTGAGCATCAAAGCCTGTTCCAGGCAGTAAGCTATTTTCTACTACCATCAACAAGTTCAGAAGTGTCCCTGTTTGGATGCAAGTTGTAAAGGTTAATTGGGGTCCAGCTATAAGGGTTAAGGGGAGAGTAATAAAAACACAAGCACACAAAATGATGAAGAGCAAGAAGTGGCTTCCTTTGGAAAACCAGTACAGTTTGTTATCTATTACAGGGTCATCAAGTTACATTAGGTTACATAGTACAATTGGCTTCATGCATGTGCAGATCACATAACTTGCTTGCTTCTCAGAGTCCACTAGTACCAAGTGTTATTATTATAAAATAATGTCTCCAGGACTCCAGGACAGAGGACTTGCAGAGCATTTCTAAGCCATTAAAACAGGGCACCTATTGTCAACCTGAGATATTTGCTCAAATCAAGCACTTTCACTCCCCTGTACATTGACCTGAAATCCCTACACGTATATGTCATGGTGTATCCTCTGACAGGTGACTACAAATGTCTGCCTTAATCAGCATTGTGGACTCTCACCTAGGCCACCTGTGCCATGTTCATTAGGAATCCAAGGTGTTCACTAGAAATTTTCTCCACCTAGGTACACCTTCCCAAGAGCACTGTCACTTTAAAGGTAAATCATCTTTGGCTAGGAACAGGGTAAAGGAATGTGAGGCAGTAATAAGCCCCTGAGATTTGCTCCAGGCTAAAGTGAAAGGGAAGGTGAAGAGGTACATGTTAAGAGCAGCAAATGCCATGAATTGTGTTAGGCAAAGCTGGAATCTGCTCAGTGATGATCATTGGGCTCAACAAGCATGACTTAACTGTGTGAAGTAAAGAGATTAAGCTTTTGCAATTGTATGATGACAATACAGGTGCATTTTATTCACTTGGCATCTCTAAATGGTAACCAATATGCTCAGTATTTTGCATGCATTTTATTTAATATAACAAACAGCTTTTGATTAAGTAATTTGTATTTTTTACAGAAATGCAAGTAATGCTAATGATTTTAGGAAACTTTACTATGTAACCAGCATGACTTATCTGAGTGGAAGAATTTTGGCATGAAAATCACTTTAAATTTGTGATTCCAAAACTGAAGAAGCACCAAAGTCACTCTGAAGGCCTGATAATTGCTTTTTGAGAAACTACATTTTAATCCACTGTTAAATGTGCATTTTGGCACTATCCTAAACCAGAGTTTGATGCTTTGACAATCTACAACTATTCTCAATTTTGCCTGATTATTTCTTCATTTTGTTTTCTTTGCTTTGCATTTCATCATGTTGCTATACATTACCCATTTTTTTATCCTGAATAGCCATTATAAATAAACTTCAAGGTCCTGTTTCATAAAATTTGTATAGTGAAATTGCTTATGTTATAGCATTAGTGGAGCAACTAAATAAAATGCTTATAAGCACCCCAAAAGAACATATGACCTTCTGCATTGATCATTATTGTTCTTATACTGATTGTTTAAATGAAGAAAAAAAACTAATACAGATTTTTTTAATTGATTCTGGCCTAAACATGATGAAAATTGATCTGAAACAGAAAATAATACAAAGTTAATTTAGCTTCTTCTTTCAATGTTATGACAGAGCATTAATAGATCTGTTCAAATATTATTTAGTATGTTGAGTGAATGCACCTGTGTTTGATTTGTCATTTACTATTAATTAGAGGTCATGACTTCTGAACTTGTATGCATATTTGGAAAATGTATATGTGTATTTGTGTCAAGTAGAAAACAATCTATATATGTCTTCATATACATGTATATGTACACTTCTATCAAATATGCAGGCATGTTTGCATGACATGCAAAAGCAATGCAGCACATCCACTAACTTTGTCCTAATAGAAACTCAAGCAAAAGCAGTAGGAAGGTTTTATTCTCCTGACATCAAGCATGTGGTGCCTCCTTCAGCACTGCTCTCCATCACTCCAGCACCAACTGAAATCCTGCAGCACATTTCAGTTCAACTCTGACCACCTGGATCTGGCAGCACAGTCCACACAGAGAATTTGGAGTCCCAGTTCTTCTGAATCCAGCCACTGCAATCAGGTACAATCTCTGTACATTTCTGCCTGCTTGGATGAAAAGTTAGAGACTTTCACAATTCTTCTATTATCAGGGGTGAAGCCAGGGATACTGATAAAGGGGCCCATTCTCAAAGGACACACAACACCCCTTCATAGGTATGGTATGCACTGAACTATATTATCAAAATGCACAAGGGAAACTGCACAGCAACAGAGAAGGAGATGAATTACTATTAAAGACATGAACTTCATCACCCCTCCATCAGTACTGAGTTTACCCAGGAGGCAGATCAGTATAAGCACCACCAGCAACCGGATGTAAGTGAGCTCCATGGACTGCTTTATCCAGCAAGAGCAAATTAAAAACTTCACAAGTCTACACAGAGCAGTCACAAAAATGACAGCATTCTGGCCCATAAAACAGAATTTAATGAATTTAAGAGAACAGACATTCTATGACAATGTTTCCATTTTAGAACTCTATTACAAAAATAAACCTAAATTTGAGAAAAATTAAAGTGATATAAGGTATGCTGCTAGACCACAATGAAATTAAAGGAAGTTCTATGACAACATTTTAGTTTTAGGGCTCTGTAGGAAAACAAAACTGAATGTGAGATAAAAAAAAGTTATACTAGGTATACTATTGGACCACAATGAATTTAATGATAAATTAAAAGCCTTAATATGCCTGGGTACCTCCCAATTGCTTAAAAATTGAAAAGCATACTTTTAATTAACACATAGATTAAAGAAATATCAAGAGAATTTGAAAGATTTTGCAACTAATATAAAATGATATTAATTTTGTTGCCTCAAAAATTATAAGGTCAAAATTCACTGTCGGGGTTTCGGCCGGACCCCTGGCCCTAGGTGTGGCAAGGCCAAGATGGCGCCTGGCAGGATGCCAGTGTGGTTGAGTGTAGCTAGCTTGTGCGCAAACAACTGATGTCGCTTGAGGAAGTTTCAGTGATTGGTTGAGGCCCCCTCATGGACACTGCATGCCTGTATATGCTGCCTGTATCTGTCCACGCTCTCCCCTCGTGCTCTGTATGATGATTGGTCGCTTGGGGGCATATAGTGAGGTGTAGCTTCCCCCAAAGGAGGAAGAAGAAGCGAGAAAGAAACCATGGCAGACGCGCGCAATAAAGAGCTGAAAAGAACCAGGTGTCGTGTCTCTCTGCGGGCAGGGAGTGCGATAATTCACCAGTACCATTTTTTTATTGTTGTATTCTTTTTTTTATTGTGAGATAAACCAGTACCATTTTTAATGTGGTGGGAGATAGGAGAAAATTAATTAATCAACATAAAATACATATACTGTAGACCCTGTTGTTGTAGTAAAATACAAATGAACAAATATGACTACTTTCTTTCCCCACATAGTTCCACTTCTCTTTACCATTTGCCAGAAGTTTGAATAGATAAGTTTCTTTAAGTAATAGGTAAAACAAGCCTTCATTTCAGTTAGACTAGAAATATTTATTTTCCTTAGTGAACTGATGTGTTTCTTCAGTGACGGGGATCATTTCCTTGGAAAAACTGCATCTCTATTCAAAGCACAATGTCCTGTACCCTGGGTGACTGGGATTCACTTACTTGTGGCAATTGAGAATTATTAAAGTGGCAAACACAGTGAGCCTGTTTTCCATATTCTGGTTCAGCAGTGTGGAAAACCCAAGGAGTTTTGGATAAGTTTCAGATGCCAATAAGTTAGGTCCATTTCCAGTTCCTGTGTAAACTGAGTACGTATTTCTTCCTTGAACATTTGATCAACTTGTTTGAATACATTTGATGAGCTCAATGGATTAGTCAGCTTTTTATTGCGGTGACCAAAATACCTGAAAAGAATACTTTAGAGGAGGAAATATTTATTTTGGCTCACCATTTCAGAGGTTCAGTCCTTGATCAGGCAACTCCATTGTACTGGGTTGAATGTGAGACAGAATATCATGTTAGAGGAGGTGGCATAGAAGCACTGTTCAACTCATGGTAGCCAGGAAGCAGAGAGAGGAAGGGGTCACAGGGAGGATGAAACCTGGGTCACACCCCGAATAATGCACCTCCTCCAGTCATGCCTCACCTGCATATAGTTACTACCAATTCAGCCCATTAAAATCAGGATGGACTGATTAGGTAAGCTCTGATAAATTCCTACATTATCAGGTGTTTGGGGTGACACCTCATATTCAAAACATAACATTTCACCCCTGGTCCCTGAAAGCTCATGTCCATCTCAAAATTCAAAGTGCATTTAGTTCATTTCCAAGAACTCCATACACTTCACAGTTCCAGCACTGCCCAAATTTACAAGTCTTTGAAATTTTCCTTATTCCCATCTAAGAATAATTTAAATTCTTTTCTGTTAGTTCCTGTGAAAATCAAAACCAAGTTATATGTATTCAATATGAAGTTTCACAGAGTGAACAATCCCAATCCAAAAGGGAGAAACAGGGGCACAGAGAGACAGAATGGGACCAAAACAACTCCAAAACCCAACCAGAATACAGGTCCCATGACTGCAGTTACAGAATCTAGGATATGTGGTGGGGAGAAATACTGTCCAAAGAACCTGGATATTCCTTCCTGCTTGACCTTGCCAGTTTGAGCCCATGTGGCCTCTAATTTAACCTGGCTGTCTATGAAGCCAGCAGCTTTTCTCAGTACACTTTTCACATTATTGGCATCTCTCTTTTTTTTAAAAAATCTGGGGGCCCCCACATCAGTTTTGACTCCCTTCCCACAGCTCCATGGGAAGTTCAAATAAATTCTTACACTGCCACATTTTGCCTGGCAAAACTGAAATCTTGGTTGACATCTTCAAGACCCCATTAATTATAGCATTTTATATTTCTGAATAACCAGCACGATGTGGTTGATGCAAAGGTCTACCCCCAGCTCAAAGAGTGGCAGAGTTCTCTGAGGTCATGTCTACAGTGGCCTCTGTGTGCCTAGGGGCTGAACATGGTGAAACAACTTAGGCCACCCTGTGCAAGCAGGTACCCTATGGTCTCCTCTCAAAGGAATTTTTTATGCTACACCCTTGAGACTTCATTAGGGAGATCTTGAAAATTCCTGAGATGCCTTTAAGCCATCTTTCCTATTGTTTTTGTGAAAAGTATTTAGATAGAATTTCTCCAACTACAACACCTTCTTTGGCACCAGTTTACCTGCAATTTTATGGCCAAACTACAAGTTTTCATAATCCTCATTTGCTGCCTTCTGATCCTAATTATCAGTAGAAATTTATAAAAACTGTGAGTGAAATGAATAACCCTGCCTAAAAACTGGGTTGCCTTGAATTTTTTACCACCAGATTTATTAGTCCACCACCTTCAAATTAAGTTTCTCACACAGTCTTAAGACATGAACAAAACATAACATGTATGTCCTCTACTCCAATTTTTAATACAGACTCATTCTCCTCTGAAACCTCAAGAAGACAGACTTTACTATCTTCATTTTGGATTTCTGCATTTCCATCAGAATACGTCATTAAACTCAGCTTACAACATTCTAAAACTTCTGCAGCCTGAATCTCCAAACTGTTCCAAAGTGTTCCCACAAACCAACTTCAAATGGTTCTGAAACATATGGTTAGGTTAGTCAAAACAATGACCCAAATTCTCAGTATCAATGTGTGTTACTCAGTTTTTTTTTTTTTCTGTGATCAAAATACCTGAAAGTAGCAACTTAGAGGAGAATTTTCAGAAGCTTAGTCTATGGGCAGATAACTTCATTGCTCTGAGTCCAAGGTGAGGCCGAATATCATGACAGATGGGTGAGGTGGAGGGAAGTGTCTCACCTTATTGCACCATGGATTTCTTCACTTTGTTTTCCCTCCTTTCTAAGATACTGCAGGGAAGTTAAACCATTCAGGTCTTGCCCATGGTGATACATGTCCTCCAGCCAAGCCTCACCTGCCTACATTTACCACCCAATGAGTTCACTTTAACTAAGATGTATCCACTGGTTTACAGCTATTGAAATCTATTAAGTACATGTCTGAACATTACTACAGTAATAGGCGCTTCTGGGAGACACCTCATATTCAAACCATGACATGAAATGTCACAGGAAAGAAGCAAAAATATATTGAGTGGTCAGTTCTGTGAAATACTGAGCAGTTACATCTGTTTATTATTTGATAATGGGATCAAAAAGAAAACACACACACACACAGTTTTACTACATATTATCATATATTTAACTCATATATTGCAACTTTGAGAAACACTTTGTGCTTTCCCAAGCTGGTACCATAAGAGAAATTTACCCTGTCTTTTTAATTTTGTACTAAGATATCTACTCATGGGTGATGCAGTGATAAGAGCAGCAGCTTCCATGGGAATGACTCCACTGCCCACTTGGCTTCACCAAAATCTGCCTAGTTGCCAGAGATCATACACTAAAGGGTTCCATGGATAAGGGTATGTATGCCCAAGAATGCAGATTCTTAGGCTGTGCTACTGTCCAGTAAGGCAGTTGCACTGGCTGTCAAATACAAAGGCTAGAACATGTGCCAATCTGTTGGGGAACAAGCTGATGCCCTCTATGATGTACAATAGTCCCAATGAGCCTGCCTTCACATGGTTCCTCATTGCTTCAGTGAATAGATCTGTATCAGAGGCTAAACTTTGGTTTCTACTGCTAAGAGGCAGGATATTAATCAAGTAACTCTTGAAAAAAGTAACACTTTGATAAAATGAAGGAAGAGCTGAATAAAATTCTCAATGAAATATAAATGGTAAATCTATGAAAAATGCTCAATATCATAAGTCATCAAGGAAAGGAAAACCTAAATCACAGTGAGACATCATTTAAAACAAGTTACAAAGGTTTTTATGAAAATGCAAGAAACTTAAAATCGCAAATGCTGATGTGGATGTAAAGAAAAGATAAATCTTATACATTGTTGGTGATAATATAAATTACTACAGTCATTATGGGGAACAGCTTGGGGGTTCCAATGAATTATAAAACTCTCACACGATCCAGCAAACCTACTACTTGTTGTAGAACCAAGGAAAATGAGGTGGTTATATCAAAGAGATGCCTGCAATTTGTTGTTTCTTGTAGTGCTATTCACAAAGGCCAATATAGGGAATCAGCAAAAGTGGGCATTCATGAGTATATGGATAAAGAAAATGTTGTACCATAAAGAGAATTCAACAACAAGTGTAGCACTGGTAGCTATTAAGTGAAATTAGCCAGAACTGAAAGATAAATGCAATCTGTTATTACTCAATTGTGGCAACTAAAATATAAATCTCTTGGAAGAATGGGGTAAAATAAGTGGCAATGAGACTTACAAAAAATGGCAACAGAGGAGGAGTTGAGTGGAGGAGGTGAGAGGTGAATGTGAGGGAGGAGGAAGTGGAGGAAGGAGGTGAGAGAAGAAAGTTTGTTGGGAGAAATCCTATTTCTTGACTGGCAGCAGTGACTGTCTCGAGTTTGTAAGGAAAACTTTCAGGGAGGAGAGTTCCACTTCTCCTACCTAGGAAAGTAAACAACTGCCCCAAGTTGACTCAGTGTTACCAAAGGAACCTTATAGGAACCTGGTGGTCTGATCCTGTGGCACATTATGATTGGGCAAGAAACCTATAAAATGTATGGCTGTTCTCACAATAACCGAGTTTGCAGGCTGCTCTCCACAAGGCTACTTCCACCCATCTCCCAAAATCTGGGGTCTTGACTCTGCATCCTTACCAGCGTCTGAGCTAGCCTGGCACAAACTACAGAAGTTAGAAGAGGATGTAAGGGGAACGTACAAAAGGAGGAGAAATAGCTTCAGTTTTCTCTGTACAGTAGGGTAAAGACTGATTGCAGTGGCAAATGATGTTTCCAATGTCTAGAACAATGTGAAGCTTTTCAAGACAGTGAAACAATTAATGTTTGAAGAGTAGAAAATGTTTATTGCCCTAATTTGCTTGTTGCATAAAATCACCCAGAAAGATGAATAAATATTCTCTCAACAATAATTACAGGTTTACCCTGGTGAGGTCAAACTCATGCTGATGAGCTCCTGCACTGTCTCTGTCTAAGCCAACATAGCCACTTTCTGAATGGTCCATGTACTAAGCAGCAGGGGGCTTGTGGGACTGCTGGCATTTTCTAGAGGGTGTAAATATTTGAACCAATTATTGGGGCCCTCAATGAAAGTTTTCCATAGTGAAGCACTTAGAGCAGATGCCTAAAATACAGTCCTAAGGGTCCATTTACATGTACCTTTCCAAAGAGTCTCCCTTCTTCATCTTGCTCTATCTGACCACTTGCCATTGTACATATTGAAGATCTGGTTACTAATGTGTATCTGTATCATTTAGTCCCTTCTGGCCTCCAACTCTTTCAAAATCTGCAAGTGCCAAGTTCCCCTGTACTGTCAATATCTTCTCTGAATGACCTCTTCACCCTGGGAAACCCAGCCTCACCTACCCATTAAGTGTGAAGAATTTCTTCACACAGTCTAAGCTTTCAGATTCAAGAGGACATCCCCAGACCAGTCTCTTCCACTCTGGCTCCCCTCCTTGATCACATTCTTTAAACACCTTACCCATAACAACCATATAATTCCAACTTAATCATGAATAATTTCTAACCCTATGAACAGAAAAAGATGCTCCCTATAATACTACAGTCTTTGATTTTATATTGGTTCAGAGAGCAGGATTAGTTTCCATATGGACACATTTTTTTTCTAAAAAAATATGTTTACATGGCCATGAGGAGGATCCAACAGAGAGAAAGATGGAGAGAGGAGATGAAGACAGAGAGGAATCTCATGCAAGAGCAGGAGGATGGGCTCAGGCAAGAGCAGGACCACCTCCCGCACCATCCCTGGAAGCAGGCTGAATGTGTGGGTGCAGTGTGAAGAAGGCTGAGGCATTTAGAGACAGGAGAGTTGGATTCTGACCCATCAGGTTTCCCCACCAAATTTATTTTTTTTCCAAGTTGAGTCAAGGGAATGTGCAGGGGTCTGGACAGATCATGCCTTACTAGATTATGTAGAATGAGACCATATTTCCAGTCAGTTCCCATAACATTCCTCCAATTAGTCTTGTTTTAAGGATTTGGCAACAAATCCTTAGTAAGTAAGTTTACTTACTAATGTCATAAGTAAATTTTCAAGCTGAGTCTTCTATTCAGGAGTGGATCTGGCAGTTTAGACTTGTCTCTCTGAATCTAAGGCCTCATTTTATCACATGATCTCTGAGTCTGCATTCCACTTTAGTAAAATGCTGAGTGCATTAGTATTTTCACAAAAAGCCAGCCTACCTCTCAAACAGGAGGAAGTATTTCATCATAGCATAATTTAACTTTATTGGGATTAATAACTTAATTCCAATATGGAAATTAGAGTGTAGGAGTTAATCACTCCTACTACTAATGTAGCCATTACTCAACTGAACACTTGTAAGTTCTGTCTGCTTTTGGTTGATCCTTATGACCCCAACATACAAAATCAAAGGATTTTGGTGAACATTAAAAAATATCTCTTAGAGCTCTCAATCCTATTCTGGAATAGCTGGGTTCCTCCCTCCTAAAGATAATTCTGAGCAACAGAGAACTTCAAAACTGAGAAGGTTGGAGGATTTGCTTTAAGCTTGAGCTGTGTTCATCTCCAAGTCATCAAATTCAGGTGAAATGGCCTAGGATTCTCTCCTATAGGCATCGACATTGCAGATCAATTAGAGGGAAAGGAGAACATATGTAGCTTACTGGAGGAAGGCTCCTGCACACCAGATGCCACAGCTCCTCTTTCTGTCCTCCTGTGTCGAATGTGGAAGTGTGAAATGTATTACTGTGGTTTGGCTTAAACAAGGCAAAAGCAAAGGAAGATGTGTGGACAAAGCAGTACCTTAGGGAAATGTTGCATAAGGGGAAAGAGCTTTGTGATTTCAGCATAAGAGAATAGTAGAGATGTGAGCAGGGAGCACTGAATGTGTTCTGAGAATTCCTTCATGGTGCCTTTGACTTCTGTCAGGAGAGCTTGGCGAGATGAGGGCCTGCTGCTCAGTGGCAGGACCCAGCTGCTTATCCTCGTAGAGTGTGAGCATGGCTTAGGGGTTTGAATATTTTAAATAATCCAGTGGACTGTCAGAAGATGATGTTTAATTAAAAATTACTTCTCTCAAAATACCAACTCAAGAACTTCAGACTAGGTGAATCAAGGTGATGATTTTGAAATAAGTTGATTTGGGTTAGTTTTAACTAATGGAGACATTTTGGAGATGTTTTTCCTATCATAAGGAAACATATTCTGATGCACAGAGTATATGCTATTCCATAACAAGTTGGAAAAACTAAGAATAAACTTAATGGCAAAATGTGGTGATGAGAACCCTTTTAAAATTTTACCATGTGCTGCTCTCAAGGGGTACAACTCTAGTTGAGTTAATAGATTTCTCTGGGTCTGAGTCATCTCAATGTTTAAATTATGAAAGGAAGAGAGGATATCAATACATATTCAGAACTTTGTGTGCTAACTATAGAATTCACTTAGTTCCACTTTATAGCTATCATATGAAATTGTTGGGAATTGCTCAGACAAACAATTTGCTTATTGGTCTTGGGCTGTTGTTCATAATACTTTTTAAATGTGCATTACCTCAAATTTCTTTCTTCTGTCTAATTTCTCTGGCTAGAGTTTCAAAGAAATGTTGAATAAAAGTGGTGAAAGAGGCATCCTTGTCTTGTTCCAGTTTTTAGAGTGAATGCTTGCAATTTTCCTCCATTTAGAATTATGTTGGTCTTAGGTTTAGCATTTATGTCTTTTACGATAATGAGGTATATTCCTACTACCCTAGTTTTTCTAGTGTTTTGAACATGAATGGGTGCTGTATTTTGTCAATTGCTTTTTCTGCATCTATCAATATGATCATTTGATTCTTGTTTTTAAGTCTATTGATATGATGAATTACATTTATTCATTTACATGCATTGGATCAACCCTGCATCCCTGGGATGAACCCCACTTGATTGAGGTGCTCAATCTTCTTAATGTTTGTGTACATGAGTTGCAACAATTTTATTGAGAATATTTGCATCTATGTTCATCAGGAATATTTGTCTGAAATTTTCTTTCTTTGATATGTCATTGTCTGGCTGTGGTATCACGGTGATATGAACCTCATAGAATGAGTTGGAAGGGTTCTCTTGTTTTCTCTTTCATGGAACAATTTGGGTAGTATTGGTGTAGATTCTTCCTTGAAGGTATTGTAGAACTCGGCTGACAATCTGTGTGCTCCTGGGCTTTCTTAATTGGTAGAATATTAACGATATTTTCTATTTAATTGCTTGAAATTGTTCTGTTTAAATCATGTGTCATTGAAACTGGAGTTAGGGGAATTAGAAAGAAGAGAGAAATTAAAGGTATACAAATAGGTAAAGAAGAACTCAAACTATCACTATTTGCCAACAATATGATTCTATATTTGGAATATCCAAAAAAAAAAATCCACCAAAACTCTTCTAGAACTAAAAAATGAATTCAGAAAAGTAGAATATAAAATCAATACTTATGAATCAAATGCATTTCTATACATCACTAATGAATCTACAGAAAGAAAAATAAAGAACACTACTCCATTCACAATAGCCTCAAAAAATATGTGGGAATCATCAAAAGAGGTAAAATACCTCTACAATGAAAACTACAGAACACTAAAAAAGAAATTGAAGAAGATCTTAGAAGATGAAGAAACCTCCCATGTTCCTGGATATGTGGAATTAATATTGTAAATGGTCATCCTACCAAAAGCATTACACAAATTAATGCAATTCCTATTAAAATCACAATGATGTTATTCATAAAGCAAGAAAAAGCAACCATGAATTTCATCTGGAAAAACAAGAGACCCAGAACACCCAAAGAAATCCTTAGTAAGAAAATTGAAGCAGTAGATATCACAATATGAGACTTCAAAGTATATTACAGATCAATTGAAATAAAAAAAAAACATGGGTATTGGCACCAAAACAGACATGTAGATCAGTGGTGCAGAATAGAAGACACAGAGACAAATCCACATAAATACAGATATCTCATACTAGACAAATGTGCTAAAACATTCACTGGAGAAAAGATAGATTATTCAATAAATGGTGCTGGGAAATATGGAATATCACATGTAACAAAATGAAATTAAAGCTTATCTCTCACGCTGCATGAAACTCAACTTAATGTGGATCAAAGACTTAGGTACTAGAACTGAAACCCTGTAACTACTAGAAGAAAAAGAAGGCCCAAATCTTCACATTGTCGGCCTAGGTTCTGACTTCCTTAACTAGACCCTAATGCACAAGAAGTTAAATCAAAAATCAAAAATGGAATAGACTCAAACTGAAAACTTCTTCTCAGCAAAAGTAACGATGAATCCTGTGAAGAGACAACCTACAGATTGGGAGAAAATCTTTACCACATGCATCTCAGATGAAGAGGAGGATACATAAAGAACTCAAAAAACTTAACACCAAAAAAGAAAACAATTAATGGGTTGAGGAACTGAACGAACCTTTCAGAGAAGTATACAATTGATCAATAAACATGAAAAAATGTTCAACATCTCTAGCAATTAGATAAATGCAAATAAAAACTACTCTAAGATTTCATCTCACTCCAATCAGAATGGCAATTATCAAGAATACAAACTACAATAAATGTTGGTGAGGATGTGGGGGAAAAATGTAAAATCATACAATGCTGGTGGGAATGCAAATTGGTGAAACCATTATGGAAAGCATTATGGAGATTCCTCGGGATACTTGGAAAGGAAACACCATTTGACCCAGTTTTCCCACTCCTCGGTTTACACCCAAAGGATTTAAAATCAACATACTACAGTGACACAGTCACATCAATGTTTATAGCAGCTCAATTCACGATGACTAAACTATGGAACCAACATAGATACCCTTCAACACATGAATGGATAGCAAAAATGTAATATGCATATATATTTATATGTACACACACACACACACATACACATATATAATGGGATATTACTCAGCTTAATAAAGAATGAAATTCTGACATTTACTGGTAAATGGATGGGGTCAGAGAATATCTGACTATTTCTAAGTGAAATAATCCCAGTCCAAAATCCAAAGGCAGAATATTTTCTCTGATATGCAAGAGATAATTCACAATAAGGTGGGTAGGGAAGAACAGAATTACTTCATGTTAGATATAAGGGAGTTAAGGGAAGAGAAAGGGCATGGGGGAAGGAATGATAGTACAGTGAAACAGACATTAATACCTCATGTACATATATGACTGCATGACAGATGTAATCCTGCAATGTATATAATTAGAAAAAGGAGAGATAACACTCCATTTATGTATGATCTATCAAAATGTATAAATGCATACTGCTATTATGTACAACTAATTAGAAAAAAATAATTTTTTTAAATAAAAAAATATACACATTACCTGTTACCCTATATTCAGGGTCCTACACTTGCTGCACTTAACATTTATTAGGCCCCATCAAATGAAGGTTTGACTGACTCTACCTATTTGAGCAATATGACTCAGGATGATCAAGGTAAATGGTAAATATAGACTCAACACGTAGCCACAGGAAAAATATTATCCAGGTTTAATGTCCCCAAGAATGTGGCATTTCATGTATGAAATAAGTTTCCATATCCAATAAAGAAAGTCACTTGTCACTAATAGAAATATACACTGATGTCAATTTCCAGTATTGTAGATCCTAAAAGATTCAATTCCAATTATACTGGAACCTGGAAGGAATTATACTCATCCATTTCCTGAAAACAAGGAGGTCTTCTATTTAGAAATAAATCATTATTGTATTCAGTACAGTCAAACAATTTTTATGACACTCTGAACTATAACCCATACAGTAGAGAATCTAATTGCAAACATATATTTTCTTTTAAAATGACTAACACATATACTACGTAAACTCAAACCCAAGTGTGTTCACTGCTTGGCATTGCCAGGGCTGCTGGCACATTTCTTCCTCTGAAATTGAACATGGACTAAGCAAAGGAATGAAGATGCACCATTAGGGGTTCTCATGTCTTCCTTTTCAGGTGAGTATACTATAGACAGTAAAAAATTATTTAGTCACATTTTATTAGTTTGGTTTATTTTACTAATTTACTCCTAAGTCTATTGTTTGGTTCAGTTAATCAGAGTTGATCTGACCCCATGCCACACCCACTTGTCTCTTACCTGGTCCAGAACAGAGTCTAACTCTTCATGCCT
Source organism: Sciurus carolinensis (assembly GCF_902686445.1). Lineage (NCBI taxonomy): Eukaryota > Metazoa > Chordata > Mammalia > Rodentia > Sciuridae > Sciurus > Sciurus carolinensis. The sequence continues at coordinate 1,213,123 of NW_025920119.1, forward strand.
CCCTACATACTTGCCCTGGTGCCTAGAGCTTCCAGAACACTCTTGTCTGTGCTGCTGTGTTGAGGACCAGGCAGGCTCCCTCTAGGGCTGGTTCTGCTCCTCAGTCTGTAAAGAATTTTCCACAGCCTAAGGCACTCCCAGCGCCTCCTTGGAGTGACTTCCTCAGTGCTCTGCCCAACTGTCCCTCTGAACTTCCTCCTTGCTTTATTTTTTTCTAATAATAATGAATACATAACCTCATGGTATATATTTGAACTTGTGATTTTATTATCTATATCATCCATTAAATTTTAGCTACAGATTGCAGAATCCTGTATATTTTAATCACTATCAAGTCTATGCCTAGGAGCACTGACATAAAACAGAAACAGTGAGCATATTTTTAAGGAATGAATGCATCACAGTTATGGGATTTTGTGTTTTAAAATTTTTCCTATGACATCAAGTGTACCTGCCTGCCCAGTGACTCTCTGCTCTTCTTGGGTTCCTGAACACACACTGCTCACTCTTAGTTATTCATCAATTAGACAGCAATAAAAACACATTCACACTTTTATTATAATCTCTTTTTCACAATTTTACTCATGTTTACCTAACTATGAAACAAATATTTTTTGCATTTGCCATTAATTTATTAAGAGATAGAAGACTAAATATTATATAATATGTAATATAAAAGCAGAAGTACAAAATGCACAACTATAGTATAATTATTTTAATTTTTATTTCTCGATATCCTCATCTTGACTTACAAATTTGCTCATTGATAACCATAGTCCAGAGAATAGCAAATACTATCAAAGCAAAACAAGTGTTATCAATTTTGATATGTAGACACAGATTATCATAGATTATCATAGATGAATTCATATTTTTCAAGTGTATCAGAGATATGATTTTTAGATTCATTCTTTTTTATTTCTCATACTTTCTTTTTTAAATTTATTTTTATTGTAAACAAATGGGATACATATTGTTTCTCTTGTACATGAAGTAGAGGCACACCATTTGTGTAATCATACATTTACATAGGGTAATAGTTTTTGATTCATTCTGTTTTTTTTTTCTTCCCCTCCACCCTCCCACTCTTTTTCCTCTATATAGTCCCTCCTTCCTCCATTCTTCCCCCCTCCCACCCCCCCCATTATGTGTCATCATCTGCTTATCAGCGAGATCATTTGTTCTTTGGTTTTTTGAGATTGGCTAATCTCACTTAGCATGATATTCTCCAATTTCATCCATTTGCCTTCAAATGCCATGATTTTATTATTCTTTATGGCTGAGTAATATTCCATTGCATATATATACCACAGTTTCTTTATCCATTCATCAATCAAAGAGCACCTAGGTTGGTTCCATCCTCGCCAACACCTATTGTTGCTAGTGTTCTTGATAAAATTGCCATTCTAATTGGTGTGAGATGGAATCTTAGGCTAGTGTTGATTTGTATTTCTCTTATTACTAGAGATGTTGAACATTTTTTCATATATCTGTTGATTGCTTCTAGATCTTCTTCTTTGTGGCTATTTGACAACCCTCCCACTATGCCATCACATGCATAAAAGGATGTGTTTGAAGATGTTCCTGGGGTCCTGGACATTGGTTCTATCAACTCCCTGGCACATGCTTGCTATACCCTTCATCTTCCTTACCGCAGGTCCAGGGCCATCAATAATTTCTTCTGTGATATTCCTGCGATGTTGCCTCTGTTCTGTATTGACACCTCAGCCTATGAGTACATGGTACTTGTGAGTTCATTCCTATTTCTCTTCCTCCCTTTCCTTGGCATTACTGCCTCCTAAGGATGAGTCCTTTTAGCTTGTCTTCCATATGTGTCCAAAAGAGGGAAGAAGAAAGGCCTTCATCATGTGCTCCACACACTTAGCCATGGTGACATTTTACTATATACATTTTGCCTTCAATTATTTCCAACTCAGGAATCTGCACCCACCAACAAAAGAGTCTGACTGTCTTCTACACCATCCTCACTCCCATGATCAATCCCATCATCTACAGCCTGAGGAACAAGGAGGTCCTAGGGATGAGGATAGCATGTGGGATTTTCTCCTTCAGAAAGAAATGAGCATGACTGTCCGTGCTCCTCTGTATTGCCTCTTTCCATACAGACTAAACACTTTGGATCAGAGCTGTATATATATATATATATATATATACACTGGTGAGCAACATATTTAAGATTTTCTATTTTCTAGTTATATATTTAAAAGCAATATTAATCAATAGATCATTATATACAAATATAATAATTTATTTAAATGAAAATATTATAGTTGATTTTATTAACAGTCAACATTAATTATACATTGCATTATAGTGTATTAAAAGTGATATGTTTTGTTTGTAAATATACTACCACCAATGTGTACTTTGATGTGTAATGTTATTAATTGTATTTCTGATATACAATCATTACTGTGCTTGTATGCTTTGTTTTCATTCTAAAGCATCACAGTGTTGTATTTCACACATACAGCAAATAACAACCTGGAACATACACATTTCAAGAATCCAATTATCACATTTGCCAGTGTACACAAGAGTACAGGACATCCTAGTTACTGACTGTCCTTCCCTTCAGGGTCAGATGTGGCTTCTTTTTCTGATCACTTTTTCTGATGTTGGGACAATGAACTTTACCCCACATACTTTAAGAGAGTTGTTTATTTACTTTTAAATTTTAGGCTTTAAAAATTTTATTCTTTAATCAATGTATTATAATTATAAATAATGTTTGAGATCATTTTTACAAAAGCATACTGCTGGGAATTTCATTTTAGTCCTCAGTTCACTCCCCTTCTCCCAACTTCCCTCTCTTATTTTTATTCCTACTTAAATTTTTCTTTTATTCATTTAAATAAGTTTGGAGGGGGTACTTGGAATTGAACTCAGCACTCAATCACTGAGCTACAACACCAGCCCAATTTTGCATTTCATTTAGAGGCAGGGTCTCACTGAGTTGCTTGGCACCTCACTTTTGCTAAGGCTAGCTTTGAACTAGTGATCCTCCTGCCTCAGCCTCCCAAACTGCTGGGATTATAGGCATGTGTCACTGTGACCAGCTTCATTTTTAAATTTTTGATTGGTGCTTTCTAAATACACACAAAGATCAAGTTCCCCATGTATATTTATATACACCCATAATGTGATTTTGTTAATTTTATTCTGCATTCCCTCCCTTTTTCCATCCCTCCTCTCTCTGTGTCAATCTAATTAAACTACATTGATCTTCTGGATGTATTATATGATATCCATTCCTCTCTTTATTCCTATTTTGCAAAAACTTCTACGTACGTGAGACAACACTTGATCCATGATTTTCTGTGTCTGGCTTATTTCACTCAGCATGATGTCCCTCATCCATCGATTTACTGGCAAATGCCATAATTTTAGTATTCTTTATAGTTGAGGAAAAATTAATTGTGTATATGTTCCATGTTTTCTTAATCCACTCTTCTATGAATGGGCACCTAGGCTGATTCTATAACTTGGCTATTGTGAAATGTGCTGTTATAAACATTCATGTGACTGTATTGCTATAGTATGCTCACTTCAGTTCTTTGGAGAAATACTGAGTGGTGGAATAGATGAGTCTTATGGTGATTTCATTAATAGTTTTATGAGGAATCTCCCTACTGCTTTCCAGAGGGGTTTCACTAGTTTGCAGTCCCACCAACAATGAAAGATTGTGCATTTCCCCCAAATCTCCAACATTTTTTATTTGTTTTCATGATAATTGATCTTATGACTGTAGTGACATGGAATCGTAATGTAGTTTTACTTTGCATTTGCTAGCATGCTAGAGATATCAACCATTTTCTCACAAATTTTCATGGCCATTTCTTCTTCTGAGAAATGTCTGTTTAGTTTTTTAGCCCATTTTTTAATTGGGTTGTTTTGGTTAGAAGCTTTTTTTGTTCTTTGTACATTCCAGATATTATTCCCCTGTCAGAGGAGAAACTGACAAACATTTTCTCCCATTCTATAGGCTCTTTATGCTCGTAACCATTTACTTTTCAGCACTGAGTTTTTTAAATTTGATCCATCCAACTTCTTGATTCTTTATTTCTTGAGTTTTAGGGTTTTGTGAATGAAGTCATTGTCTGCACTGCTATGTGGGAGTATAGATGCTATCTGTTCTCTGAGGACTTGCAAATATTCTGATTTACTTTCTGAGTTTTTCATTCACTTTGACTTGGCTTTTGTTCAGGATGAGAAATAGGAATCTCATTTCAATCTTTTATTTATTTCCCAGCACAATTTGTTAAAAAGGTTATATTTTCCAACATAATATTTGCAACTTTGTCAAGTATCAGATGACTGTAAGTATGTGAGCTTTCTTTGGGTTTTAAATTCTATTTTGTTGTTATTCATGTCTGTTTTGATAGCATTAATACACTGGTTTTATTGCTATATCTCTGTAGAATAATTTGAAATCACATATTCCAGTATGTCCAGCATTGCTCTTCTTGGTCAGGATCATTTTGGTTATTCCAGGTCTCTTATCCTTTCAAACAAATTTTAGAACTTGATGATGTTGTTGTTCTGTGAAGAATGCCATTGGTATTTTGATGGAGATTGAATTGAATGTGTATACTGATTTTGACAATATTAGTTCTTCTTATCCATGAACACGGAAGGCCTTTCCATATTCTAAGGTCTTCTTCATTTTTTTCTAGATTGTTCTACAATTTTAATTGTAGAGATCTTTCAATCCCTTTGTAAGATTAATTTCTGAGTATTTTATTTTATTTGTTTGAGGTTATTATGAATGGAATTATTTTCTGAATTTATTTCTCAGCAGAATTACTGTTGAATTATATAGAAAAGCTACTGAAAGATAAGTGTTGATCTTTTATTTGGCTACTTTGCTAAATTCATTTATCAACTCTAGAAGTCTTTTGTTGCTAACAATAGTACCAGAGTCTTTCAATGTATCATTTCAATGTGATTTACAAACCCTTAGCCAAAATAACTGAAAAGAGAGAGAGAAGACCCAAACAACTCTACATGTTGAAGTATTATTGAGGTTCACATGGGACTAGTTTATATGTAGACTGAAACTGCTATTACTTGGTAGAGTTTTGAATATTTTGCAGCAGAAAAATCTCTACTCCATGAACTTGGACTTGAAAATGAGTGTTCTGATTGTTTCTAGATCCTCTTAGAGAAATGGGGAGCCAGGAATAGAAATACTGTTAGCAACAGAAGTATAGTCTCAAAATAAATGTCTAGGAATTATGGGATCAGATTTAAAATCAGCACCAGTAAACCATCATGAATTAGATCAGACATAAAACAGCAAATGTTTACTATGTCATCCACTACATTAAAAATCACAACAGAATGAATGAGTTAGGAATTATATAAACTACAAATTCTATCAGATTATGTATATGCTGTTTTTTTTAAGTGCAGAGAGAAAAGGGTAGGAAGGTAAGAGAAAGTTTGAAACACTTAAAGAATGAACAGAGGAGAAACGGAAGATCAGTAGTAGATTGTGGCTATAAAGAAAGAGAAGTAGAACATAATTAAAAGCAATAAAATAATGAACAAGAAGAAGGTAGAACAGGAAAATTTGGCTATTAGAGACAGAAGTGGAGAGGAGGTAATAAGAGGGAAAAAATCAAGGTAGAAACAAAGGAATGTAAGATCAAAAAAGTCAAGCTTACATATAATTTTATCCACCAAAGTCAAACCAAGACTAAATAATGGGTGAAGAAAGCAATTGAAATAAATGTAAAATTATATGAAAATATATATCCAATCTCCCTATCTGCACAGTGAGAGCAAACTCATATACTCACAATTAACCAAAATGACAAAATATAAAGGTACAATTTTCAAACAGTAAGTGAATAGGGAACAAAAATGGTAAAAAATTTAATGAAAGGCAAAGGACTTGTTTCCATGGAGGCAAACAAAATTTTGTCCAGGATGGATATTCATTGCCTCTGCAGTTAGTCATTTTTTGTGTTTATTTATTTATTTATTTAGTCTCTGTAAAGGCCCTGGGGGTGGTTAAGTCGAGTGATTTTGGTTTTCACACCAAGGTGCCAGGTTTGGGTTGGAGTTAGAGCTGGTGATATTAGCTGCAAACTTCCCATCTCCCAGTATCATATAACATAGAATGGGGAGTGATAACCAGTGGTGTACTTCCCTAGCAAAGTTGTAAACTGGAAGTTCCTGTAGTCAGGATTTGGTGTGACTGACCTTTGGAACTAATTTGATGGATATTTGAGATTTGATCCATAACACCTCTTGCTGGGAGATGCTGATCTCTGCTGAACATCTGGGTCTCTAGGGCTTCTTGTAAACTCCAAATTAAGGATGCAGAATTTAAGCCTCCACAGATCTCACATTCACTGCTATGAATATAAATTGCCTATAGTTATGCCTGGAGTCTAGATACTCCTGTCTGAATTAACCATGGGTATTCCTGAAGTATAGATGCTCTTTTCTGACTGGTTATTTCCATCTTCCCAGTAGCTTATATGGGATTACAACGATTAGGAGAGACCACTGTCCTTGATATCTCAAGCCTGGATTAACCAAGGTATAATTCCCTATGTGCCTGTTTCACTCACACTGGCTCAGGCACAATCTGTACCTCACAATAGGTGACTGCTATGTCAGACTTGCAACTCCTTCATGAGCTCCTGCTCTTTTGTCTCTGCTTGCTGCTGTGAGGCCACTTGTAAATGGTGTCCACTTTCACTGACCCTGGTTCCCCAGGACTCTCAAGGAACTTCGTTTGATTTACACAAAGCAACTTTCGCCACCACCTCTGAGTCCAGAAGCTCCCACACCTCAACTTTTTCCTGTGCTTTTCCTCTCTCTCTTCCTATGCTTCTCTGCTCCTCAGCAGTTGTGATTCCCCCCTGCCAAGTCAAAGCAAGTCTAATGCATGATTGATATTGTGCACAAAGCATCCAACTTTCTGTGTCCCTATACTTGTTTTGTTTTGGTTTGAATTGTTGTCCAAAGTGAATTGTAGTTATTTTCCTTAGGTACCCACCTTGCTCAAGAGCAGTCTTATCTTTTTTAAATCTTGAGCTAAGGAAATGCTGGGAAAAGCACCCTTCCTCTAATATGCCATCTTACCTTCCATTAATTTTTAGTTTTCATCTTTCTGATGATATTAAACTCCAAGTGGATCCTAGAATTCATGATTATTTTTATCTCTGATCATTCTCCTGAATACAGCATGCAACTGAAGCTCCTTCTTCCACAGGGAGAGTTGCTAAACTTTTCTTTCATTGCTCTTTTTAAATTCTTCATCCAACACTGTCCATGGTCTTTGAACTTCCCTGAGAGATTTAGCTTTGATTTTAATCATTAGTGATTCATCTGAGTTGGATGCTGGGGTTTCTACTTTGCTAAAATTATTTCTGTTAATACCTTCTGCCTCTCAAAGGGCACATGACTTTACAATCCAAAACTTCACTGACAGGTTTTTATATATAATGGTCACTGTGTTATTATTTCTAATCTACTCATTTGTTCAGTTCCATGAGCTATCAACCACAAGACTAATTCCTTCCTGCATATAATTCTGATATCTGTGCTCTTTCCACATTTCACCAAACCATGCTCATGTGCTGTCTTCAGGTCCTTTGATCCTAGAATGAGTTAACACAATTTATTTGCTATTTCACCTGGTAATAACTTTTATTAATATTATTTCTTGCAAGTATATTGTTCCTGGTGTGTATATATACAGCCTGATTCCTCTGTGTTTCTGAAGATTTTAAGGACCACCACATATATTTAAATATGTTCCTTTTTTTAATCAACGGAGATTGATTTCTTTTTAATTTTTTAAATTTGTTCTAATTAGCTATATAATTTCTTTTTTTCTCTCTCAACTAAGAATCCTGGCTGATACAATAATATTTCAACATCAATTTGAATATAAATGTAAAAACCTATGGAAAGTAAGGACTGTGATTATAATGAAAGAGGGGCATAAAGATGTCTTTACATACTTAGAAAACAGAGTAAGATGGTTTTATGATTGTTTAGAGTGGTAGCAATGGACTTAAATTACTCAGTTTAAGACACAAATGTCACAATTTCCTCAATTTATGGAGACATTTACCTATATCACTGTGTCCCCCACAGTGTAATAAATACTCAGGATTTAGTGACTGATAAACCTTCCACTCCTAGAAGTCATTGCTCTTTTATTCTCCAGATTTTACAGGCAAGAAACAGGGGAATGTTGCCTCCTGAGAGCCCTGTTCTAGCTGCTTTCCTCCTCTGTGCACATCTTCTTGATCTCTGCCTCACGTTGGGGCCCAGGGCTATTGAGTCAGCCTTCTGTGGGCTGAGACCTCTCAAATTATGGCCCCAAATAAAATTTCTCTCTTCTGTGTACTTCTTGTCATGTCTTTGGTCATAGGGATTAAAAAGTTGACTGCAACAGAAGCTGATAACAAGAATTGTGTTGTGAGACAGGAATAAAGTTTTAGGGCCAGGGATGTTTTGGTGTGATGTCCCTGCAAAGCTCATGTGTGAGATAAAGTAAGAATTTTCACAGGTGAAATGATTAGATTATGAGAGTTTGACCTAATTGGTGGGTTCATCCACTATATGGATAAACTGGGTAGTAGTCATAGGCAGGTGTGGTGTGGCTAGAGGAGTGTGGCCCTGGGGATATGACTTTGGGCAGTGTGTTGTCCCTGGTGGGCAGAACTCTCTCTCTGCTTCCCGCTTGCAATGTTGTGAACTGCTTTTCTGAGCCAAAACATTCTGTTATGATGTTCTGCCTCACCTCAAACATCAAGCAGTAAATTAGGGTGTTGTATGAACTGAAATCTCTAAAACTGTGCCAAAGCAATTTTCTCTCTCCCCAAAAACAAGTAACAACAATATAAGTAGTAAATCATACAGCAGGAAGATAATCAATACCACATGCCACATTATCCTATACTGAACCAAAATTTTGATGAGATATCCATCTTTCAATATAGGAAGAAAGAACATATTTTTATTTTAATAATTTGTGTTTTGCTAAATAAATATGCACTGAAAATGTACACAATAGGTATCAAAAAATAATTCAAATAGATACCATGTCATTTAAAATCTACATCTCACGGTTGGAGGCAAAAAAACTGATTGAGTGGAAGTGCAAAATAATGACTGTAGATTAATATTTGAGTAAAAATGGCAAAATAATGAACAATGAAGAGGGTATTAGGAACACTGTGAAGAGGAGAAGAGTTGGGTAATTCTCCCCAAGACTCATCAGTGTCTAACATTCAAGACAATCTGGAGTAGATGCTAGAAAAATTTATCAGATTGCCCAAATTTGAGCAATGCAATTTCTTTCTTTATTACTTCTTTAAATGACATGAATTTTAAGGGAAAGGAGGGTGAGTGGGTGGAGTCACATGGCAATGGGCACTATTATATTATTTTTCTGAGTCTGAGAACTTTCTAGGTCAAATTTAAGCAGATCAATTTCAAGCAACAACACTGAAGATACCATCAAAACCCTACCAAAAAAGAAAAGCCCAGGACCAGATGGATTCTCAGCCAAGTTACCAGGTCTTCAAAGAAGAACTAACACCAATCCTCCTCAAATTATTCCCTGAAATAGAAAAGGAGAGAAACCTTCCAAACTCATTCTATGAATCTAGTATCACCCTGATACCAAAACCAGAATAATACACATCAAGGAAAGGAAAATTCACACCAATATCCCTGATGAATATACATGTAAAAATTCATAATAAAATACTGACAAATCATATACAAAATCATATTAAAAAGATAGTGCACCATGATCAAGTTGGGTTCATCCCAGGGATTCAAGTTTGGTTTAACATACAAAAATCAACACACACAATTCATTGCATCAACAGATTAAAGAAAAGAATCACACGATTATCTCAATAGATGCAGAAAAAGAGTTTAACAAAATACAACATGCCTTTATGTTCAAAACACTAGAAAAATGAGGGATACTAGGAGCATACCTCAACATTGTAACAGCTATATATGCTAAGCCCAAGGCCAACATAATTCAAAATGGAGAAAAATTGAAAACATTCCCTCTAAAAACTGGAACAAGACAAAGATGCCCTCTTACACTACTTCTATTCAACATAGTTCTTGAAATTCTAGCCAGATCAATTAGAGAAAATAAAGAAATTAAGGTAATGTGAATAGGAAAAGAAGAACTGAAAATATCTCTATTTAACAAATACATGATTCTACATTTAGAGGACCCAAAAAACTCCACCAGAAAACTTCTAGAACTCAAATGGAATTTAGTAAAGCAGCAGAATATAAAATTAACACCTATAAATCAAGTTTGTTTCTATTCACCAATGATGATTCAACTGAAAGAGAAATTATGAAAACTATCCCATTCACAATAGCTTCAAAAAAAGACTTGGGACTCAGTCTAAAAAATAAAATGTGAAAGATCTCTACAAGGAAAACTACACAGAACACTAAAGAAAGAAATTGAAGAAGACCTAAAAAGATGGCTTTCCATCTGATGTTCTTGGATAGGCAGATTTAATATTGTCAAAATGGTAATACTTCCAAAAAGCACTATACAGACTTAATGCAATTCATATTAAAATCCCAATGACATTATTCCATAGAACTAGAAAAAGCAATCATGGAATCCATTTGGAAAAATAAGAGACCCAGAATAGTGCAAGCATTCCTTAGCAGGAAAAGTGAAGCAGGAGGCATCACAATATTCAATCTTAAAATATACCACAGAGCTATAGTAACAAAAATGGCATGGTATTGGCACCAGAACGGACATGAACACCAATGGAACAAGCTAGAAGACACAGAGAAAAACCCACACAAGTACAGTTAGCTCATACTAGACAAAGGCACCATAAAACATACATTGTAGAAAAGAGAGCCTCTTCAATAAATGGTGCTGGGAAAACTGGAAATCCACACGCAGTAGAAAAAAATTAATCTCTATCTTTCACTTTGTGCAAAACTCATCTCATAGTGGATCAAGGACACAGGCATTAGAACAGAGACCCTGCACCAACTAGAAGAAAATGTAGACCCAACTCTCCATCATGTTAGCATAGGAACTGACTTCCTCAACAGGACTCATAATGCAAGAAGTAAAATCAAGGATCAGTAAATGGGATGGTATTGAGCTAAGAAACTTCTGCACAGCAAAGGATATTATCAGAACATGAATATAGAACCTACAGAATGGGAAGAAATCTTTACCACATGCACCTCAAATAGACCATTTTTCTCCAGGATATACAAAGAACTCAAACAACCTAAAACCGAAAAAAGAAAAAAGAAAAAAAAAAAGCCCACATAGCCAAATCAATAAATGGGCAAAGAAAGTAAACAAGCATTTCACAGAAGAATAAATATGAATGGTCAGCAAACATGAAAAAAATATTCAACATCTCTAGCCATTAGAGAGATGGAAATTAAAATTAAACTGATATTTCATCTTACTTCATTCCAAATGGCAATTGTCAAGAATACATGTAACAGAAAATGCTGACAATGATGTGGGGAAAAAGGTACACTCACATACTGCAGTTGGGACTGCAAATTGGTGTAATCACTCTGGATAGCAGTATGGAGATTCATCAGAACACTTGGAATGGAACCTCAATTTGACCCAGTTATACCACTCCTTGGTATATAGCTAAAGTATTTTACATCATCATACTACAGAGAAGCAGTTACATCAATATTTATAGCAGCTCAATTCACAATAGCTAAGCTATTGAACCAAAATAGGTGCCCTTCAACAGATGAAAGGATAAAGAAAATGTATACCATGGAATATTACTCAGTCATAAAGAAGAATAAAATTATGGCAATTGCAGGTAAATAGTTGGAACTGGAGACTAACATGCCAAATGAAATAAGTCAGTCACAAAAAACATAAGGTCAATTGTTTCTCTGATATGTGGATGCTAATACACAGGGGAGGGAAAAAAAGAAGTTCATTGAATTAGACAAAGGGAATGAAGGGAAGGGAAGAGGAAAGAGGAAAAAAGAGAACTTTCTAGTTCAATAATTTCACAAAATCATTTCTAATAGCCTTGGGAGTTCTCCATATTTGCTGGTAGTAAATTTACTGGTAAGACAAATTACATTATCTCTGACCTTTGTGAGAAAGTCAGTGTGAAAGTAAATCAGAAAACCAAAACCAATTGAGTGATGAGTCTACAAAGTCAGAATTTTACGTTGGAATATAGAATAGGGTTATAACTCAGGACGCTGGTACATAAGCGTGGGTGGACTCTGGCATGTCTGAAGAACCAAAGGAAGATTCAAAGTTTTATTAGGAAGGAGAATGTGCACACACATTTGATGGAGCTGTCAAGCAGTAAAGCATGTGTTCACCAGCTACTTTGTGAAGCCAGTCTTAAGGTAATGGTTGGCAGTTCCATCAACAGATGCTAAGGGGAAAAATATAATCTTAAAGATAATGGGCTGGTTCCCTGCACTACTGGGGCAGTTCCTGGAAGAGTTGTTAGTGACCTATAATTTAGGAATTTGTAAGACAACTATTTACAAATAAAATGTTTTGCAAGAAATTTGAAAATTTGTGGTACAGAATTATCTTTGTTTTAATTTCAATAGGATATGCATGTTTTATAGACACACAGGAAATTAAAAATCACCTAAATCAGATGCTCTCCTCAAAATATGGAAAATCAATAAGTGCATACTGCATGGGTATGTTCTAGTTAAATATTTTATTGTTGTGACCAAAGATCAAACAAGAACAAGTGAGATTAGAAAAAGTTTATTTTGGCTCAATGTTTTTCTTTTTTTCTGAACTTCTAAAAATTTCTTTTTAGATATACTTGAGAGTAGAGTATATTTTGACATTTTAGACATATGTGGAGTATAACTTTTCCTAATTAGGATTCCATTCTTCTGATTGTACATGATGTAGAGTTTCACTGGTCTCATATTCATATATGCACATAGGAAAGTTATGTCCAATTCATTCTATTGTCTTTCCTATTCTCAAATCCCTCCCTTCCCTTCCTTCATTCCCTTTGTTTAATCCAATGAACATGTATTCTAACCCCCCTGAACACTCATGTTATTTTGTGTTAACATCCACATATCAGAAAGAACTTTTGGCCTTTGTTTTTTGACATTAACTTATTGCACTAAGGATGATAGTCTTCAGTTCCATCTATTTACCAGAAAATGTCATAATATAATTCTTCTGTAAGCCTGAGCAATATTCCATTGTGTATGTATACCATATTTTCTTTATCCACTCATCTACTGAAGGGCATCTAGGTTGATACCATAGCTTAGGTATTGTATACTGTTGGCTCACAGTTTTCAAGGTTCAGTCCATGGTTGGGTGACTCTGCAGCTATGGGCATTATGTGAGGCAGAACATAATGGTGTAACATGTGATGGAAGAAAGCAGTGTAGCATGGCATGGGTGACTATGCATGTATGCCTGTTGAGGGCTGGTATATAACATTTCACATCAGGACCTGGGAGAAAGAAACTTGTACAGTGCAGGTCCTATTTTTAATAAGAAACTGTGCACTTGCATGCCCTCCCATACACTCTTCTTTTTCAAACAAGTGTTTATTGACTGGTAGAAGATATGCTGTCATGATAACTTTAAAACTTTAAAATAATATTGAGAAAAGGAAAAAAAGAATGTGGAAGGGTGGTGACATTTTGACAAGGAACACTTTACTGAGTTTTGAAGAGGAAGAACTTACTGTGACATGCCGAAGTGTAAACCTGGGATCTGTGCTCATAAATGTGAACTAAGATCCCTCACCCTGCAAAGCACTTTTCTCAAGCCATGTTTCCTGGTTCCCCATGGACTCCACAGGTTTCAGACTTGGGGTGGGTTTGACTGACTGGGAGTTCTACAGGTGTATACCAAGAACCTCATTGCATAGGATAGAGAGAAGGCACCCACAAAAGATCAACAGAAATGACAAAAGTGCTCTTCATCTTCATAACTGATCCACTCCTGAGATTTAAGGTAATGGAGCTCATTTGTTCAGACTGGTACTTCATGAAATTTTTATCATATAGGTCACAAATATTTATTGAATACAACTTCATTAAATAATATTCTGTTGTTTCTTCCTATGATAAATGTCTCTATGTCACAGGTAAATATCCAAAATAATTTGAAATGTGAACTTCTCTGGTTTGACAACCTGTGAACTTAAGAAGATAGTAACATTCTCATGTCTACTCATGCCTGTCTCTGCAACAGACACTTTTTGAGCACTTGGCATATACACTTTCACTTAATTTTCAGAATGCAATTTGCCATGTTTTAAAGAATTTGTCAACAAACTATTGTCTTAAAAATTTTCCAACTCAGTCTCCTAGTCAGTGATGGATGTGGCAGGCTAGACTTATCTTCTGTATCTAAATCCTCATTGTATCACAAGATCACCTTTTCACTTTAGTAGAATATCTGACTGCCTTAGAATTTTCATGAATCAATTACCTACCTCTACTCAAATAGAATAAATTATTTTATCCTATCATAGTTTAAATTAATCACAACCACTTCAACTCCTTGTTACATCCCTGGGGGCAAGGGAACTACTCACAAAAAACAATTTCCTCTGGAAACTGACTAAACTGTAGAAGGCAATTGCTCCTTTTACTAATACTACTGTTACTCACCTGAAGATTCATAAGTGATTCCTGCCGTTTGTTGATCCTGCGGTCTCTGATGTACAAAGCAAGGGATTTCAGTAATCATTACCTAATGCCCCTTACAGCTCTCTATCCTGTTCTGGAATAGCTGGGTTCTTCCCTCTTGAGAATAATTCTGGGAAGCAGGTAAGAGCTGCATAGATGAGCAGGTTAGTGTATTTACTCTAAATTTGAGCTGAGTTCATCTCCAAATCAGCAAAGTTAGGTGAAATAACTTAGTCTTCTGTCCCAGTGTGTTTGGAGATTGGGGTCGATTAGAGGAAAAGGAAGGAGATGTAAGACTTGCTGCAGGAAGACTCTGCACACCAGGTGCACCACCTCCTCCTTCTCTCCCCCTATAGAACCCAAGGAAAGAAGTATGACATGTCTCTTTGTTTTCACTTGAAAAAAGGTAATAGCAGAGAAGGATATGTGAAAAAAAATAACATAGGGGACACTGCACAAGGGTAAAAAGCTTTGTGTTTTCAGCCTGAGAGAATACTAGAGGAGGGAGAAGTGAGCACTGAATGTGTTCTGAGGATGCCTTTGTGGTGTCTTTGTATTTTTTTATTATTTTTTGTTGTTGTTGTTGTTTTTGTCGTTGTTTTAGGAGAGCTTAGTGACATCAGGAATTCTGCTCAGTGGCAGGACCTAATTTCTTAGCCTGGCAGACTGGAACACAGCTTGGGTTTTAACATTTTGTAGACCCCAATGAACTTTCACAGAGAATATCACAATTATGAAATTACTCCTCTTGAAGCACAATCTCAGAAACTTCAGACACAGTGAGACTAGAGGGTATTATTGATTCGAGTTGATTTGTTTATGTTTAATTAAGGGAGACATTTGGTATGTTTTTTCTATCATAAGGATACACTTTCTGTTGTTTAAAAGACATGCAGTTTCACAATAAACTGAAAAAACTACGAGTAAGCTTAAACTTAAATTTAGGTGATGGGCACTTGTTAATATTCCAAAATGTGCTTCTCTCAGGGGGTTGACCTTAATTCAGATAGTGAATGCCTCTGGGCCTGACTCCCCTCCATATGTGAAGCATGGAAGGAAGAGGGTAGATGGATTTACCTTCAATACCAACTGTGTTCTGGACATATGGTGCTCAGTTACTCCTTCCGAATTCCTCTCACCTAATGCAGGTGTGAAAGTGTTGGGTGAGGCTCAAACATCTTGCTCATTGGTCTTGTGGTGCTTGGCTGTGATGTTTTTAAAACTGCATTAGATATAACTTTTGCAAGATAAACCCAGGGTCCTACCCTTGCTACATGTCATGTCCCTGTCAAAAGAGGGTTGTTTGTTTAATTATATGTTTGAGCAAAGTGCTTTGTAGTGTGGTCAAGGGAGACTCTCATACTAAACCCAACTTGAAGCCTCAGGAAATGCATTCTCCAAGTTATGTTGTAACCAAAAGGGTGGAGTTTCATGTAATTCTGGTGCAAAAAATAACATTTCGACCCATAAAAAATGAATAGATCCCCTAGTCTAACTCCAAAGTCTCTGATCCTAAAATGTTCAAGTCCCAACTGAAATACGGGACCCTGAAACTAAGTATACTCATTCATCTCCTGACCACATATATGTTTTCAATTTAGGAAAAAAATAGTTTTGCTGGAAACTAACATCAACTCATTTCATGATACTTTGAATTCTAATCTATGCAACAGAAAATCTAAATGGAAACTTAGACTGCCTTTCAAATGACTGGTCTAAGGAAGACATTAACTTATAGGAATTGTGTGTTCAGGACTTGGTTCTACCAGGGCTTCTGGCACTTTTCTTCCTCTCAAACTAAACCTGAAATAAACAAAGGAATGAGCAAAGAAACTTAAGACTTGACCATGCCCTTATTCTAGGGTACACATATCAAAGACACTTATAAAATAATCTAGTAGTACATTTTTAGTTTGAAATAATTTAGAAATTTACTTCTAAGGCTATATTTGGTTGAGTTTATTGGCATATTTGCTGAGAGCCTACTATGCAGTAACCCTGAGCCAGGGATCAATGACAGAGGATCTGATGGGTCCTGCCCTATCCCTAAGCAGCACCCAGGTGTATTATGTGCCCAGGACTATGAGGTCCTTAGCATGCTTGGCTTCCTTTGCTAAACCCAGGGTAGCCTCACTATCCTCATAACCCACTGCCCAGTCTCTGCCATGGGATTCTCCTCTCAGCTCTCTTCTCACCCAGAGCCTCTTGTGAGAGCTTCAGAGTGAATCTGACTCCATGCCACACCCATTGGCCTCTCACATGGTCCAGAACAGAGTTTAAGTCCTCATTCCTCCCTACACACTTGGCCTGGTACCTGGAACTTCCAGAGCCCTCTTGTCTCTGGTGCTGTGCTGAGGACCAGGCAGTTTCCCTCCAGGACTGGTCCTGCTCCTCAGCTGTGCCGAGTGTTACAGAGCCTGAGGCTCCAACAGCACCTCCTTGGAGTGGTTCTCAGTGCTCTGTCCAGCTGTTCCTCTGTCCTTTCCCCTGTTTTATTGTTCTTTCTATTACTGATGCCCACACAGTTCAAAGTATGTGTTTGAGATGCTTCTCCAATGTCTGTATCACCCACTAAGTATGAAATATAGATTGTGGAATGTTGTGTATTTTAATCACTAAAGTAAGGCAATAACCAGCAGCACTGCCACAAAACATAAGCAGAAAGATCATTTTGAAGGAATTGATGCACTGTGAAGACAGGGCATTGTAGTTATATTTTTCTATGATGTCAGGAGATTTTATTTCTAAGACAATGAGGCAGAGCTGACTGTGACCCATCTCTCCTGCTGTCTGGGGAACTTGTGGTTCTATTGCATTTCTGTCCAAGCAGGTTGTCACTGTCAATATTTGTCAACTAGATGGCTCTAAAAATGCGTTGCTATTTTACCTTCATTTTATTTTTGTGTGGTGCTGAGGATCCAACCCAGGGCCTCAAGCATGCTAGGCAAGTGCTTTACCACTGAGCCACAACCCCAGTCCCGCATTGCTATTTTTATAAGATTTCTTGGGCAATTTTTTCATGATTACCACAATCATATGAAGCAGCATTTGTTTTTCATTAAATGTAAGTCTTGGCAACAAACTGTTAATTATTGTCCTTTTTTTGAAAAATCAATAACACAATTTAGTTACCCAAGTTAATATCTGGTACCAGTTGGGACATCACTATTTCTTTTAGATGGAAGAGCACAAATATATAAAGCAGAAAAGCCCATTGAGAAAAGAAGGCAATCAAATATTCTGGGAAATTAAGAAATAACTCACTCACAGTGTAGGCATTTGTGGAGAACAAAATAGAAAAAAAAAAGAAAAAAATTGCCAGAGTTGTGATAATGTAAATTGAAAAAAGATGCTACAAAGATTTGAATGACAGATGAGTTTCCAACTAAAGTACTGGACATAATAAGTCAGAAAAACACTTTTACTAGGAGGGGAAAGATAATCATTGATTTCTCATTTTGATTTTTTAATGTGAATACTTGTCATCTAACTTATGTTGTGTCACTTAAATGAATACCTCTGAACAGGGCAAGTGCGCACCTCTATAAGCTACAGTCAGGAGCTGCCTCTGCTTGGGTTCCTTCCTAGGTGAAGAGCTAACCAGCAGAGTCACCTCTTGCCTCCACCTTAGGAAATTCAAATGCAAGACAGGAAGGGAAATGAGCATCTTGTCCAAAGTGCAGGTGCCTGACCTAGACTGAAGTATGTAATTAGGCCTGAACTTATGGGGGAGAGTCAAAGTTGCACAATCTGATTGAATGACTCCTTGTACACAGAGTAAAGCATTTAATAAACTCTTATCACACCATTAGAAGTGTGAAGTAAGCAAACAGGCTCAAAATCTGATTCAAAGCAAAATTGTATTTGAAAATACTATTATTCCTATCAATGAATTCTGGTAATTTATTGAAAATGAAGACATTAAGACATAAATTTACATAAATGGGTGTAGACAGATTGTGATGTGTAGAGCAATGTGAATGATTCACAGAAGGTTGGGCATCTCAAAGACTTCTATATAGACAAAATGAATATCTGAATGTGACATTTTCTTACCTATGTTGTATTTCCATTGTCATGCTACTTCTAGATGGCTGTTGCAAAAAATAGGGTGAAAATGTTGCATATTTCATGCTTGTCACATGTGAATTGCTTCTATGAAGATAAGAAAAATGTGTTTGAAAATCTATGTTTGATTTTGAGATTGTGGGGATTCAAAAATGAAAACCTCATTGGGAATTAGAGACTGTCCAAAGGGTACATTATAATTAAGGTGGATCTCATGGGACACAGGATATGTTCATAGCTAACGAAGAATGATTTGGGATAGTGATCCACTTTTAGGACTACCAGAGAAGCTTCTGTTGAGAAGGTGAGCAGCGCAGCTCCTGGGAGAAGACCCTGGTTACTCACCTGCAGTAGTGTCCATGGGGAAGGAAGAGCAGAAACTAAAGATGTGGAGCAGGCAAGGTCTCTGAGGATGCAGATTCAAGCTTACAGGGACTTTCTGAGTCACACAGCCGAGATCTGTGGTAAATATGAGTGCAGAGTTGAGGAGGTGGAAAAGCAGGACCCTGGCTTCCTCAGGTGCTGAGACTGGTTCATAGTCCTGAGGAAAGCTCCTGCAAGAAGACATCAGGAAGGAAGTCTCTAGTTACCTCCTTTAATTTGATACATGTGGTACTTGAGTTTATATATTAAGGCCTTATATCTTTCTATGACTTGCTGAGATGGTTTTCAGAGAGAAAAGTGGGGCAGAAACATTCAATTCAGAAATCAAACAAAATTAAACAAAAGCTACACTGTTGAAGGAAAAATAATTCATCCTACTTAATAAAGCCGATTCCTTTTCTTCTACTTTTCTGTTTTAATTAATATTTTGCCATTTTGTTTTTCTTTCAAAGAAATTAAAGAAGTGAATTTTAATGGAGAAATGGAAACAAATACACATGATTTTATTTTGTTGGGGTTATTACCCCAAAACCAAACAGACCTACTTCTCTTGTTCTTCATTACCTTTGTATTTGTTCTAGCCTTGGTGGGGAACTCAGTAATGACTGCCATCATCTTCTTGGATCCCCAGCTTTCTGCTCTGCCAACTCTCCCTCATGGATGTGATGTTAATCTCCTTCATTGTAACTAAGATGGTGATCAACTATTTCTCTAGCCAGAATAACACCTCCTTCATGTCCTGTGGTGTGCAAATGTTCTTCGTGACCATGGCAATTTCAGAAGGTTTAATTCTGACCTCCAAGGCCTATGACCACTTTGTGGCCATTTGCCACCCTGCCAGGGTCCAGTCCTAGCAGGGGGTGGGGGTCCTTGGTGGATGGGAGACATTGGCGTGGTGGAGAAACAGCACACAGAGACACCAAGTGTTCTTAGGCTGAATCTGTCTTTATTGTTTCTGCCAGTCTTTTTATAGATATTTTTCTTTAGTAATGATTATATCATTTTTGGTTAGTTTAAAACAAGAAAAATCTTCAAAAGTACAATCTATGCTTCTTTTTAAAGTACACATTCTCTCTGTATGACAGTTCAGACCAAAACAATCTTATTTCCCAGCTAGATTAAAACAACCTTGTCTCCCAGCTAAACTGAAACAAACTTGTCTCCCAGCTAAACTGAGGGCACCATGATCTGGGAGACTTTAACCTTCAGATCAATCACATCCCTAGATTTTCTGAGAAACCACCCCAACCATGAATTCCAGTGTTTAACAGTGAAAAGTTTTTACTATTATTAAAGGGCAAAGAAATCAAATTATAGTTAATATTGTCTATTTTAATTTCACCCAATGACGGACTACAATCTTATTCTGATTCTCAAAGAATTAGACTAAACATAGGAAAACCACAAATCATATTCATGACCAACCTAAATATTTTTATCATGCAAAGTATCTCTGTAATCAACTATTACAACTAGGAAATCAACAAAGTCTAAACACTGCATCCAAGCTCAGAGGAATGTCTCTTTATCCATATATTATTATACTAAAGCATTCACAGGCTCCTTCAAACTCAAGCACAGCCACAATTGTTTATTTTCATATATTTCATCTATGTATTACTGCTAAATTTTTACTGTGCACTATTTTGTGTCCCAATGCAGTAAAATCTTCCCAATGTTTATCCAATAAGTTTCTAATGATATATTGATTATTAATATTTAAAAGCAACTACACATGGCGACATGCCACGCCTGTGGCCCCCAAAATGGAGGACGATCAACAGAACCATGTCAAGTGTTGAGTACTTTATTCCAACAGACTGTGTCAAGTGTCAGAGTGGCAGGAAATAGACGTGGCACCACCCCCTCCAATATCCCATCCACAAGATATAAGAATGTGTGTGAAGATGATCCTGGGGTCCTGGATAATGGGCTCAACCAACTCTGTGTCACGTACCACCTATATCCTACATCTTTCTTACTGCAGGTCTAGGACCATCAATAACTTCTTCTGTGATTTTATAATCATGGTGCCTCTGGTTTGTATGAACACTTATGTCTATGACTACATAGTTATTTTTAGTTCAACCCTGTTTCCCCTCCTTCCTTTCCTTGGCATCACTGCCTCCTATGCATGGGTCCTTTTTGCTGTCTTCCATATGCACTCAAAAGAGGGAAGAAGAAAGACCTCAACCACATGCTCTACATATTTAACTGTGGTGGCATTTTACTATGCACCTTTTGTCTACACTTATTGTTGGCTCAGAAGTCTCTGCTCACCAGCAGAGGATAAGAACCTGGCTGTCTTCTACACCATCCTCACTCCTGTGCTCAATCCCACATACAGAGCCTGAGGAACAAGGAGGTCCTTGGGGTCATGAGAAGAGTGTGTGTGATGTTCTCCCACAGGATGTAATGAGCATGACTGTCCCTGCTCCTCTGTATTGTTTCTTTCCATGCTGAGTAGAATACTCCAGAGCAGAAATAACCATAATTAATATAATGCTAGTCACCTATATAATTAAAGTTTTCTAGCGACATAAAATAAAATTAATTAAATAATGTATTTATTATGTCCAGTTCTTTTAATTATTTATATAATTATTAATGCAGAATTCTTCAATAAATATTAATATAAACAATGCTGATATTTATCTCATATTATTTACATTATATACTATGTATTACACTTGTTATATTAATATGAATATATTGTCATGGGTTAGATATGAGGTGTCCCCTAAAGGCTCATTTGTGAGAAAATTTAAAAATGTTCAGATGTGGCATGAATAGACTATGAGGGGTATAACTTAATTGATTTCTTAATTTACTGATAAGGATTAATTTGATAGTTACGGTAGGCAAGTAGATAGATCATTGGGAGCATGTTTTTGGTGATCATACCTTTCTGTGTTGAGAGGAGATCTCTGCTTTCTGGAGTCATTTCCTGAGCTTCTATACTCCTCCATGCACTTCTGCCATGATATTATGCCTCACTTGGTCGAGAGCAATTGTTTCTGATATCTATGGAATAAGACCTCTGAATCCTTGAGACCCAAATAAACTTTTTGTCCTCACTCTTCTTTGTCAGATCTTTTGGTCACAGTGACAAGAAAGCTGACTGAAGCATTTAATATTATTTGTAAATGATATTGACATGTTATCATTTCTCCATATTGGACATGAAATTATTACTGTTCATTTTTGCTTTGCTTTTGTCCTCCATTGTCAAAAACCTTGTGTTAATTTTATAGATGTAGCCTATCACAGTTTGTTTCCCACAGAATGTGTTGTCCCTTAGCCACATTAAGTCAGTGTCTACAAAACTTCAGGACCTCTAGGTGCCTTTTAATTTCTCTTAATTTTTAGTTTCAATTCTTTTAGAGAAATTTAATTCAAGTAGCTTGTATAATCCACAGTTATCCTCATCTGTAATAATTATCCTGGCCTGTAATATGTAAAGAAGCTCCTTCTTCCATGATGGCAGATACTACATTTTTCTTTGATTGCTCTTTTCAAATTCCTGACAAGCACAATACCTGGTTCTTGACTTTACTGAGAGATTCCCCTTGGCTCTTACCATCAGTGGCTAATTAGGGCAGCTCTTTGGGTATTCTTTCCTACAATCTGGGCAATCCACATAGTATGTCTCTCTAAGGGTGCATGGTTTTGCCCTCTCCAGCCTCACAGACTGCCCTGTGCATACAGGTATCACTGTGTCTAATCCTTTCTAATCTATCTGCCTGGTCATTGTAATGAGCAATCTGACACATGCCCAACACCTTCCTGGAGGGAACTCTTCATTCCATAACCTGTCCCATCTCTGCAAACCTGGGTTTATAGGTTGTCTTGAGGTTCCTTGATCTGACAGTCCTGAAATGGGTTAACATTGTTTTTCTCCTGTTTCACCAGGTGACATCTTCTAAGCATTCCATCTCAGGCATACTGTGGGAATTTTTCTTGATGTGGAGACATGCAACCTGATTCAGTGTTTCTGAAAATTTTAAGAACCACCAGATATCTTTTAATAGGTTTCTGTTTTGTCTCAATGTGGATTAATTTTTTTCTTTTCCTTTCAATTAAGAATCCTGACTGATAAAATCATATCCTAAATGTCATTTGGAATGTAACTAGAAAATCCTATAGAATATATGGGTAGCAATTATTGTGATAGAAAAGCATAAATATTTTTAAATATTTAGGACAAAAAAAAAGACAATGTAATTCATTAGAGTGGACAAGGTGATGAAATGGCTTTGCTTAAGACACAAGTATCAAATGGACCTCCAATTTATGGGAAATTTGCATTCATCTCTGTGTCCTGCATAATGTGATAGCTACTGAGTATTGAGTGATGGATAAAATATTTGCTCTTTCAATTAAGTGCTTTTGTCCTTCCAGATTTAGAGAAAAGAAAAAAGAAAAAAAATTGAATAGTAACATTGATATGAAACTTATAGCAGGAAGTTAGTTATTACATTCCCCATTGTCACACTGTGAAGATCAATTGTCCTGAGAAAGACACTTATCCTTCTAAAGAGGAAGAAAATACTGACTTCTCTTTCCCTAATTCAACTCTGCTAAGTTAATGTAAGAAAACTGTAGAAATGCACAGTGTGTATTATGCACATTCAAATACAGAAGGTGTGTGATAAAATTTGCATCTTACATTTGGATGCCAAGAAGTGAATGAGAGGAAGAGCAAAATAATGATAACAGATTAATAGGTAGTTGAAAAATGACTAATATGCTGCTAAATGAAAATGCAACTGGGGACACTGAAAAGTGACTAATATGCTGCTAAATGAAAATGGAACTAGTGACACTTCTCCACTGAGAGGTGGAGAACAATTGGTCAATTCACCCCTAAGAGACATCACAGTGCAACATTCAAGAATGTCTGAGGTAAATGCTAATAAAGAATGTAACATGTTGTAGAAATTTGAGCAAGTTAATTTTTTCTACATTCTCCTGATGAAAGTTGCACATTGAATTATTTGCAAAGTATTCTCAAAATAACTGCAAGTTGTAGACTTGCATATTATTTTAGAGCCAAAACTCATCAGGTTTTGTGGAAACTAACATCACAAAACAGATCCACACAGTGCACTTGTGTGTACACACACACATACACACAAACACCAAACTTGCTCTTAAACATACATATACTCAACGCTGAGCTGAAAGTGATTGCAAAAACAGAAAATGAACATTTTAAATAAAAGTTCACAACTTAAGAACAACTCAACACTAAATTTCCAAAGCATTTATCATTAGATGTATAAAAGGAAGAGAATGGCAAAAGAAGGTAGATTACAATGATTGATAAAAATATGATATAAAAGTTTTAATGGACAAACTGGGTAAAATGTATCAGAAGGAAATGAAAACAGAAGCAACAACATGAGAGAACTGACATTTAGAAAAGGTAGAAAATCTAGGGAAATTGCATAGAACTAAAGGATGCTCATGAGCATTCCTAGAAATGTCAATGGTAAAATATTAATAAGTTTCAACCTGTGGAAAAAAATTATCAGAATCAAATATGTGTGCCATTGTACAAAAACAATATGAAGTGTTGCAAAAATGAACTAGAAATGTTTTATTGAAATTATTTTCCTTTGCTGTGACCAAAAGATCTGACAAGAACAACTAAGAGGAGGGAAAGGTTATTTGAGGCTCACAGTCACCAAGGTCTCAGTTCACAGACAGCCAACTCCAAAGCTCTGTTCCCAAGTGGGGCAGAACATCAGGGCAGAAGGACATGGTGCAGGAAAGTAGTTCAGGACATGATCATCAGGAAGCAGAGAAAGCCTGCCACACCATAGAAAATATAAAATCCCAAAGGCATACCCTATGATCTACTTCCTCCAGCTACACACTCCCTGCCTAAGGTTGCCACCCAGTTAATCCATGTCAGTGGATTGACTCAGAGATTAGGTTAAACCTTTCATGATCTCATCATTTCACCTTTGCAAATCCTTCCATTGTCTTACTCATGAACTTTGGGTGTCCCACTCATTTCTAAACTATTGCAGTATATGACTTTAGAACAAGTGGGCAAATATAAAGAAAAATGTAGATTTATCTGAAGTCACTGTCTTCTGTTGGAAAAATGTTGGTTCTGGAAAAAACATTTTGTACAGTGTTCTTTAGTTTTCATTGTCGAGGCCTTTCACCTCTTTTGTTAAATTGATTCCCAAATTTTTTTTTTAAATTACCATGAATGGGGTAGTTTTCCTAATTTCTCTTTCAGAGAATTCATCACTTATGTATAGAAATTCATTAGATTAATGTGTGTGAATTTTATATCCTGTTAACTTTTTTGAGTGCATTTATGCATTCTAGAAGTTTTCTGGTGGAATTTTTTTGAACTTCCCAATATATAAAATCATGTCATTTGCAAACAGAGATAGTTTGAGTTCTTTTTTTCCTATTCATATCCTTTTGATTTCTTTGGTATGTTTAATTGCTCTGGCTAGAATTTCCAGGCCAATTTTGAATAGACATGGTGAAAGAGAACATCATGTCTTGTTACAATTTTTAGAGGGAATGAATTCAGTTTTTCTCCTTTTAGAATCATGTTGACCTTGGGCTTAGCATAGTGTATAAAATGCTGAAGTATGTTCCTACTATCCCTATTTTTTCTAATGTTTTGAGCATGAAGGGGTAATGTATTTATCAAATGCTCTTTCTGCTTCTGTTGAAATAATCATGGATTAATTGCATTTATTGATTTCCAAATGTGAATTAACCTTGCATCCCTGGTATGAACACCACTTGATTGTGGTGCACTGTCATTTTTTTTTTTTTCTGAGAAGTCTGTCGTTGTTGCTTTTTCTTTCCTAGTCAAACAAGCTTTACTTTTCTTCTTTTAAAATTTTTATTTTAATTTATTTTATTGTAAACAAATGGGATACATGTTGTTTCTCTGTCTGTACATGGAGTAACAGCATACCATTTGCGTAATCATACATTTATATAGGGTAATGATGTTTGATTCATTCTGTTATTTTTTCCTTCCCCCCACCTCTCCCACCCCTCTTTTCCCTCTATACAGTCCCTCCTTCCTCCATTCTTACCCCCTCCCACCCCCATTATGTTTCATCATCCACTTATCAGTGAGATCATTCGTCCTTTGGTTTTTTGAGATTGGCTTATCTCACTTAGCATGATATTCTCCAATTTCATCCATTTGCCTGCAAATGTCATAATTTTATCATTCTTCATGGCGGAGTAATATTCCATTGTATATATATACCACAGTTTCTTTATCCATTCATCAATTGAAGGACATCTATGTTGGTTCCACAATCTGGCTATTGTGAATTGAGCAGCTATGAACATTGATGTGGCTGTATCTCTGAAGTATGCTGATTTTAAGTCCTTTGGGATAGGCTGAGGAGTGGGATAGCTGGTCAAATGGTGGCACTATCTTTTTAATATGTTTTTGTATGTGATTTGCCAGAATTTTGTTAAGACTTTTTGCATCTATTTTCATCAGGGATATTGGTCTGAAGTTTTCTTTCCTTCATGTGTCTTTGCTTTTGGTATTAGGGTGATACTAGCTTCATAAATTTAGTTTAAATGAGTTTCCTCCTTTTCTATTTAATGGAATACTTTGAGGAGTATTGGAATTATTTCTTCTTTGAAGGTCTTTTAGAACTTGGTTGAGAATCCATCTGGTCCTGGGTTTCTCTTCTTGGTAGGTTTTTGATGACTTCTTCAATTTAATTGCTTGAAATTGATCTGTATAAATTATATATGGTTTTTCAAGATGGCAGACTAGAGGATGACTGAATTTCATATTGCTCCAGTACTCAGGATTCAAGAAGAGGAGGTATTGAGAGACTCATGACCATCTCAGAGCTGCCAGGTGAGTCTTTCCACTGGGCAAGGCTACCCAGACAAGGCAGTAGTCCTGGAACACAGGAACTTTGTGGAGTAGAGTTGCCCAGTGAGACTCCCCCTCTGGAATTGTGAACCCAGACAACCTGGAGTATTGTAGAGGAGGGGCTGCTCAGTGAGAGACTTTGGAACAGAGGAAGGGTCCCAGGACCGATGGCAGAATCAGACTGCAGGCTGCTTCATGGTTCAGGGGATGCCCAGCAAGATACTTAAGAACAGAGTGAGGATCACAGGACCAGGCAGAAGGACTGAACCACAGGCAGCTTTGCAGAGGAGGGGCCACCACCAAGATGATTTGGCACAGAGCGAGGGCCCCAGGACCAGCAGCAGGACCAGACTGCAGGCAGTTTCTCAGAAGAGGGCCACCCAGTGAGAGGCTTTGGTACAGGTTGAAGCTCCCTGGCCCAGGCGGTAGTTCTATACCTCAGGGAACGTTGCAGAGGAGGACTGCCCAGCAAGAGACTCAATCCCAGGCTGAGGCTCCCTGGCCCATATTTAGGTCTGGAACCCTGGGAACATCACGGAGGATGGCTGCCCAGCCAAGGCAGTAGTTCTTGACTGAAGAGAATTTCTCAGAGGAGAGCTGCCCAGGGAGACTTTTCCACTGAGTGAGTCTTCCCCTCCAGGTGAGGTTTTCCCACAAGGGCAGTAGAACCAGAGACACAAGCCCCAGACCAGCCATGCCCCAGCCTGCATTCTAGTCCCCCTTTTGACTGACTACCAGTCAACAAGTGGAGGTGCCTCTGCCCACTAGCATGGGAATATACCACACCTGAAGGCCACCACCCCTAGAGGGGCAACTTCCCTTGTGGAGCACTGCATTATCAAGTTCATCCAAGACTTCAGGCTACTGAAGACTAGGAGGGAAGTTATTAGAAACCTATAGGGACACTATAAGACAGTGGAGAAAATCTTCATTATCTCAGAGTTTCACTACTAGATGGATAGATACCTGACCAATATGAGAAAACAAGGAAGAAAATGTCCAAAAGATACCTAGATGCTGCATCAATAAAATCTAATGATGGCATGGCAGAAAAAAATGTCAGAAAGTGACAGAATGTACAAAATTAAAATGAGCAGAGAAGCAAAAGATGAGATGAAAGAGCAAATGCAGGCTTTCAATGATCGTACCAATCAACAGTTAAAAGAGCAAATGTGGGAAGCAAAAGATCATTTCAATAAAGAGTTAGAGATAGTGAAAAACAACCAAACAGAAATTCTTGAAATGAAGGAAACAATAAACCAAGTTAAAAACTCCATAGAAAGCATAACCAATAGGATAGAAAACCTGGAAGACAGAATGTCAGATATCGAAGACAAAATATTTGATCCTGAAAACAAAGTTGATCAAACAGAGAAGATGGTAAGAAATCATGAACATAATCTACAAGAATCATGGCATATCATAAAAGGTCAAATTTAAGAATTATTGGAATTGAGGAAGTCACAGAGAAACAAACCAAAGGAATGAACAATCTATTCAATGAAATAATATCAGAAAATTTCACAAACCTGAAGAGTGAAATGGAAAACCAGGTACAAGAGGCTCATAGGACTCCAAATATACAAAATTACAACAGACCCACACAAGGCACATTATAATGAAAATATCTAGCATACAAAGTAAAGAAAGAGTTTTAAAGACTGTGAGTGAAAAGAATCAAATTACATTCAGGGGGAAGCAATATGGATATCAGCAGATTTTTCAACCCAGACCCTAAAAGCAAGAAGAGCCTGGAACAATATATTTCAATCTCTGAAAGAAAAGGGATGCCAACCAAGAATCTTATACCCAGCAACACTTACCTTCAGACTGGAAGATGAAATAAAATCCTTCCATGATAAACAAAAGCTAAAAGAATTTACAAATAGAAAGCCAGCACTTTAGAACATTCTCAGCAAAATATTCCATGAGGAAGAGATAAAAAACAATGGTGTAAATCAGCAAAGTGAGGAACTACACTAAAGAAGTAGCCAAATAAATGTGAAACCAAGTTGTGTCAAAAAGCAAAAATGAACAAAATGACTAGGAATACAAATCATATCTCAATAATAACCCTGACTGTTAATGGTCTGAACTCATCAATCAAAAGACATAGACTTGCAGATTGGATTAAAAAGAAATATCCAACAATATGCTGCCTGCAAGAGACTCATCTCATAAAAAGAGATACCCACAGACTAAAGGTGAAAGGATGGGGAAAAACATACCATGCAAGTTGACTCAGCAAAAAAGTCAGAGTGTCCATCCTCATATAAGATAATGTGGACTTCAAGCCACAGTTAGAAGGGATAAAGAAGGAGATTTCATATTGTGTAAGGGAAGCATAAATTAGCAAGACATAACAATCCTAAATATCTATTCCTCAAAGAGTGTCCCATCCATGTACATCAAAAAAATCCTTCTCAATTCCAGTAATCAAATAGACCGCAAAACAATAATACTAGGTAACTTTAACACACCTCTCTCCCCACTGGACAGATCTTCCAACCAATAATTGAACAAAGAATCCATAGATCTTAATAATGCAATAAATAATTTAGACTTAATTGACATTTATAGAATGTACTATCCAACAAAGAGTGAATACACTTTCTTCTCAGCAGCACATGGATCCTTCTCTAAAATATACCATATATTATGCCACAAAGCTAATGTTAGCAAATACAAGAAGATAGAGATACTACTTTGTATTCTAGCAGATCATAATGGATTGAAATTACAAAAAAAAATGACAGAGTAAAAAACAGAAACTACTCCAACACCTGGAGATTAAATAATATGCTATTTTATGATGAATGGATAACAGAAGACATCAGGGGGGGAATTAAAAAATTCTTAGAATTAAATGAGAATGAAGGTACATCATATCAAAATCTCTGGGACACTATGAAAGCAGTTCTTGGAGGAATATTTATTTCATGGAATGCATTCAATAAAAGAAGAAAAAAATCAACAAATAAATGACCTAACACTACAGCTCAAAGTCCGTAGAAAAAGAAGAACAGACCAACACCAAAAGTAGTAGAAGACAGGAAATAGTTAAAATCAGAGCTGAAATCAATGCATTTGAAACAAAAGAAACAATAGAAAAAATCGATAAAATAAAAAGTTGGTTCTTTGAAAAAATAAACAAAATTGATAAACCATTAGCCACACTAACAGAGAAAAGGAGAGAGAAAACTCAAATTACTAAAATCCGGGATGAACAAGGAAATATCACAACAGATATGAGTGAAATATAAAACATAATTAGAAGCTATTTTTAAAATCTAAACTCCAACAAAATAGAAAATCTCAAACATGTTTCTAGAGAGATATGAATTACCTAAACTGAGCCAGGAGGACATGCACAATTTAAATAGATCAATTTCAAGTAACGAAATAGAAGAAGTCATCACATCAAAACCTACCAACAAAGAAAACTCTGGGTCCAGATGGGTTCTCAGCCAAATTCTATGAAACTTTTAAAGAACAGCTTATTCCAATACTTCTCAAAGTGTTCCATGAAATAGAAGAGGAGAGAACCCTCCCAAACTCATTCTATGAAGCCAATATCACCTTGATACCTAAACCAGACAGAGACACATCAAGGAAAGAAAATTTCAGACCAATATCCTTAATGAACATCAATGGTAAAATTCTCAAAGAAATTATAGCAAATCACATAAAAAATATTAAAAAGATACTGCACCATGATCAAGTGGGTTTTATCCCAGGTATGCAAGGTTGTTTCAACATCTGGAAATCAATAAATGTAATTCACCATATCAACAGACTTAAATTTGAGAATCACATGATTATTTTGATAGATGTGGGAAAAGTATTTGATAGAATACAGCACCCCTTAATGCTCACAACACTACAAAAAATTGGAATAGTGGGAACATTCCTTAACATTGTAAAGGCCATCTATGCTAAGCGCATGACCAATATAATTCTAAATAGTGAGAAACTGAATGCATTCCCCCTAAAAACTGGAATAAGCAGGGATGCCCTCTTTCACCTCTTCTATTCAACATTGTCCTCAAAACTCTAGCCAGAGCAATTAGACAGACCAAAGAAATTAAAGGGATATGAATTGGAAAAGAAGAACTCAAACTATCCTATTTGCTGATGACATGATTATATATTTAGAGGAACCAGGATATTCCACCAGAAAGCTTTAGAACTCATAAGTGAATTCAGTAAAGTAGCAGGATATAAGATCAATACTCACAAATCTAATGCATTTTTATTCATAAGTGAAGAATCTTCAGAAAGAGAAGTTAGGAAAACTACCCGATTCACAATAGCCTTGAAAAAAATAAAATATTGGAAATCAAAAAGAGGTGAAAGACCTCTACAATGAGAACTACAGAAAACTGAAGAAAGAAATTAAAGAAAACCTTGGAATATGGAAAGATCTCCCATGTTCTTGGATAGGCAGAATTAATATTGTCAACATGGCCATACTACCAAAAGTGCTATACATATTCAATGCAATTCCAATTAAAATCCCAATGATGTACCTTAAAGAAATAGAGCAAGAAATCATGAAATTCATCTGGAAGAATAAAAAACCCAGAATAGCTAAAGCAATCCTTAGCAGGAAGAGTGAAGCAGGGGATATCTCAATACCAGAACTGCAACTGTACTACAAAGCAATAGTAACAAAAACAGCATGGTATTGGCACCAAAATAGATAGGTAAATCAATGGTACAGAATAGAGGAAATGGACACAAACCCAAATAAATACAATTTTCTCATACTAGACAAAGGGGCCAAAAATATGCAAAAGATAGCCTCTTCAACAAATGGTGCTGGAAAAACTGGAAAACCATGTGCAACAGAATGAAATTAAACCCCTATCTCTCACCCTGCACAAAACTCAACTCAAAATGGATCAAGGACCTTGAAATCAGACCAGAGACCCTGCAACTTAAATAAGAAAAAGAAGGTCCAAATCTTCAACAAGTTGGCTTAGGATCAGACTTCCTTAACAGGACCCCCATAGCATAAGAAATAAAAGCAAGAAGCAATAACTGGGATAGATTCAAACTAAAAAGCTTTCTCTCAGCAACAGAAACTCTCAGAAATGTGAATAGAGACCCTACAGAGTGGGAGAAAATCTTTGCCATTCTTATTTCAGATAGAGCATTAATTTTCAGAATCTCTAAAAACTCAAAAAACTCTACATGAAGAATACAAATAACCCAATCAACAAATGGGCTAAGGAAATGAGCAGACACTTCACAGAAGAAGATCTACAAGTAATCAACAAACGTATGAAAAAATGTTCACCATCTTTAGTAATAAGAGAAATGCAAATCAAAACTACACTAAGATTCCATCTTACCCCAATTATAATGGCAATTACCAAGAATACAAGCAACATTAGGTGTTAGCGAGGATATGGGGAAAAAGGTACACTCATACATTGCTGGTGGGTTTGCAAATTAGTGCAGCCACTCTGGAAAGCAGTGTGGAGATTCCTCAGAAAGGGTGGAATGGAACCACCATTTGACAAAGCTATCCCACTTTTCAGCCTATACACAAAGGACTTAAAATCAGCATACTACAGAGATACAGTCACATCAATGTTCATAGCTGCTCAATTTACAATAGCCAGATTGTGGAACCAACCTAGCTGTCCTTCAATTGATGAATGGATAAAGAAACTGCAGTATATATACACAGTGGAATACTACTCAGCCATAAAGAATAATAAAATTATGGCATTTGCAGGCAAATGGATGAAATTGGAGAATATCATGCTAAGTGTGATAAGCCAATCTCAAAATACCAAAGGTCGAATGACCTCACTGATAAGTGGATGATGACACATAATGGGAAGTAGGAGGGGAGAAATAATGGAGGAAGGAGGGATTGTATAGAGGGAAAAGAGGGGTGGGTGGGGTGGGGGGAGAAAAATATAACAGAATAAATCAAACACCATTACCCTTTGTAAATGTATGATTACAGAAATGGTATGTCTCTACTTCATGTACAAACAGAGAAACAAGATATATCCCATTTGTTTACAATAAAAATAAATTAAAATAAATAAATAAATAAATTGTATATGCCCTGATGATTCAGTATGGGTGGATAATATGTCTCTAGAAGTTTGTTGATACATTTGAGAAAACATCTTGCTATGTGAAAAAGTCAGAATCAGAAAGTCAAAGGGTGAGTATTTTCTTCATATATGATGAGTCCCAGGTCACACTTAAGTACCACAGATAACAAGAAATGTACCCTTCCCTGATGTACAAATCTGTGGTATACTAGTATAGTAAGAGATCCTCATGTCTACCAATGCTACCCATACAACAGTCACTTTGTAAACATCTGTATGAACACTTCCACTCAGTTCCCATAAAGATTTGACAACCATCAGGATGGTGGAGCATGCCTGTATTTCCAGCAGTTTAGGAGTCTGAGGCAGCAGGTTCACACATTCACAGGCAGCCTTGGCATTTTAGAAAGGCCCTGAGCAAATTAGCATAGCCCTGTTTCAAATAAAATACAGAAAAAGGCTGGCGATATGGCTCAGTGTTTAATCATCCCTGCTTCAACATCTTTTAAAAATAAACAAAAGAAACTGACAAGAGAATAATGTGTAATGAATTTTCCAAGTTTACCCATTAGTCAGTGGTGGAGTCTCTCAATTTATCACAAAACCTCAAAATCAAGTTTTCACTTTAGAAGAATTGCTGATTTCATTAACATTTGCATTAACTTATATATTTCTTCATATAGAAGAATGCATTTGTCATAGCATACTTAAATGTAGTCACAATTGCCAATAATTTGTTTTAGAAACTGACTAGATTATAGAAGGTAACTACTCCTGCTACTGACATTCTATTATTCAACTGCACATTGCATCTTGTTGATCCTTAATCTCTAACTTACAAAAAGGGAGGATTGCAGTAGACAGTACCTAACACACCCTACAGCTCTCCATCATGTTCTGGAATAACTGAGCTCATCCCTCTTGCGACTAATTCTGGACAACAGGCAAGAGCTGCAGTACTGAGTGGGTTGGTTGATTTGTTCCAAACATCGACCGAGTTAACCTCGAAGAAAGCAAACTCAGGTGAAATGACCAAGTTTTCTCTCCCCATGGGCTTGAACATTGTGGATCAATTAAAGGAAGGAGGACATGTAAGACTTAAAGGAGGAAGATCTTGCACATCAGAGGCAGATTCATCCTTCCTGCCCACTCTCCAGACATGAGGAAGTAAGTGTGGCATGTTTGTTTCACTGGAAGAAGGAAATAGCAAAGGGAGAGGACTGAGCAAAGCAATGACATAAGGAAGCACCTCCCAAAGTGAAGAACTCCGTGAGTTTAGCAAAACAGAATACTAGAGGTGGGAGCAGTGGGCACTTAGACTTCTTTCCTGGTGCCTTTGGCTTCTCACATCAGGGGAACATGAAGAGTCCCAGGGCTGCTGCTCAGTGGCAGGACCTAGCTGCTTAGCATGGCAGAGTGGGAGCACAATGTGGGTTTTAAACATTTTAAGAAGTCAGTGCACCAAAGTCATGGTATGTTGTAATTAAATGACTTCTTCTCTCAAAACATAGTCTTAGAATTTCAGATAAAGTAAGTCAAAATAATATTGTACTAAGTTGATTTGTGTGAGCTTTAAGTATGAAGATATTTTGGAGGTGAGGTTTTCTAATCATAAGGAAGCATTTATTTTGCATAAAGAACAGGCCATTTCATAACAAATTGTAAAATATAAGAAAAAAATTAAAGGTAAAATAAGTTGAAGTGAATCTGTTAAAATTCCAGAATGTGCAACTCTTCGGGATGTGATCCTAATTGAAAAAATTAATTTCTCTGGGCCTGAGTCATCCCTATTTAAAGTATGATAGGAAGAGAGAAGAGAGAAATTTATTCAGGACTCTATGTGCCAAACACAGAGCTCACTTAAGTCCATCTTAGCAGCTCTCATTTTAGGTTATTGGGAGTGAGCTAACTGAGACTCAGACAAGCAATTTGCCTGTTGGTCTTGGGCCTCCGGGGTCCCTAGAATGCTTGGCTTCCTTTGGTAAACCCAGGGAAGCCTCACTGTCCTCATTTCTTTTCTCACTGCCCAGTCTGAACCATGGGCTCCTCCTCTTAGATCTCTGCTCAAACAAAGCCTCCCATGTGAGCTCCAGGAGGGGACAATACCCCATTAATGTTTTACAGGAACATTAATTTTCATTGTAGAAATTATGCTGTCTTGTAACATTTGCAAAATAAACTCATCATGCTACATTTGCTGCAGTTACATTTATTAGAAACTGTCAAACAAAGGTTAGTTTTTAAAATTCTAGATACTAGAGAAATGTAAAATAATCAAGGGAGAGTAATCCTTGACACATCTTGTAGCCATAGAGGCAATATTCTCCATGTTGTAATGTTGCCAATAGTGTGATGTTTGAAGGAACTCTGGTACATAAAATAAGGTCCAATACAAAATAAAGTAATTTGCAGGTCATCAATGGAAATAGCCCCTCAAATCTAACTCCAATGTCCCAGATCCTCAAAACTTCAATTTCAGATGAATGTGATCCCTAAGTGAATATTTGCATCCATTGTCTGACAGCTGAAAATTTTCAATTTAGGAAGAAAGATAATTAACATAGCAATCACCACCAACTCTTTTATGATATGCTGAGTCCCTGCAGCTAAGTATCTAAATGTAAACATGGGTCTCCTTATTAAATGACTGGATCATGAAAGACATAAATGTATAGCAGACTGTGTGTTCAGTTCTAAGTACTGCCAGTGAACTTAAACCTGGACAATAAAAAGAAGTGGAAAAAGTACCACAAAAGACTCCCATGTCCTGGTTTTCAGGGTACATGTACTATAGACTAATGTAAAACATTATCTACTCACATTTCATTCTTCTTAGGCTAATAATTGGCTCATTTAATCAGAACATTTGCTGAAAGCTCATTATGCAATAACCCCTGAGCAAAGGGGCAGAGACAGAGGATTCAATGGGTCCCATCCTGTCACTAAGCTGCATCCTGCTGTGTTGGCATTCTCAGGCCTCAGGGGTCCCTAAAATGCTTGGCTTCCTTTGATAAACCCAGGGAAGCCCCACTGTCCTCATTTCTCACTACCCAGTCTGCACCATGGGCTCTTCCTCTTAGATCTCTGCTCAAACAAAGTCTCCCTTGTGAGCTCCAGGAGGGGACAAGACCCCATGCCACACCCACCAGCCTCTTGCCTGGTCCAGAACAGATTTCTCATTCCTCCCTACACACTTGGCCTGGTACCTGGAACTTCACTTTTCTCTGCTGTGGTTCTGATTAGTTAGACAGGCTCCCTACAGGACTCTTCCAGATTTTTAATCTGTGCAGAGTGTTCCAGAGTGTTTGCAGAGGCTCCTGTGGCAACTCCTTAAGGTGGTTCTCATGCTGCTGCCCAGTAGTCTCTCTGTCCTTCTTCCCTACTCTATTTTTTATTCTGATACTATTGACTACACAGCCTCATAGCATATGTTTGAGATTGCTCTTTATTTATCTGTATCATGCACTAAATGGTAACTATCTATTACTGCTTCTTGTGTAATATAATGCCTAAAGCAAGAAAAAACTGAGTGACACTCCGACAGAACAGGAAGAGTGAGCCTGTTTTGTAGGGTGGATGTAACATGATGATGGGTCTTCTGTTTTACCTTTTCTGTGAGGTCATGCACTTTGTTTCCATAAGTTGTTAGAAGCAGAGGAGTCTTTGATACCATCTCTCCCTCACATGGAGTGACTCTTCTCCTGCTGGGTTCCTGACCATGCAATTTTCACTCTCAGTGCTGGTCACCATGGCAGCTACCAAATGAAATCATGCTTTTATTCCTAAGCTCTCTTTTACAATTTTATTATTGTTTGCCAATAAAACATGAGGCAATAATTTAAGTCACTGAATGTGGAAATTGGCAACAGGCTATTAATTGCTATTTTTTCTTGCTAAATAATCCAGGGTGACTACCTTTCAAATAGAAGAGTACAAACATACAAGGCAGAAAATCTCATGCTAAGAGTAGATATAGGAAGAAGTCAATCACTTACACGATAAATTCACTATCACAGTTTATGACTATGTGAGAGAACGCATGAAAGAAAAACCTTGTAGTACCCAATTGAGATGTTACATAGAGAAAAAGAGAGGCCACAAAAGGTACAGATATAAATATCCAAGTGAAGGCCCAGACATGAAAAGGAAGAGAAAAGTTGTATAGGAAGAGAAAATGATGCATTTTCATATTGCTGTAATTTATTTACTCTGAACAATTAACACATGACTTTTGTTTTACTTTACTTAAATAATTAAATGTGAAGAGGACTAATGTGTATATACATGAGCTATAAAGAAGGAGCATACTGCTGTTCACATTCCTTCCTAGTTGAACAGCTTAGCAGCAGATTCACCCAATGGCCTGTTCTGTTTGAAAACCAAACTGCAGGCCAGGAAGAGAAAATAAACATCTTCTCTAAGGTCTATATTCTTTGACCTAGTCTCAGATATGAAAATATGCCTCATCTATAGCAATTGCACTGAATGTGTTATTGTACAAACAGTAACACATTTACCAAATGGCTAGTAAATGATTAGAAACATGAAGGAGGCACACAGGCTGAATTCCCTCTCTGAGGCCATGCTGTAGCTTTGAAAATTTCTCTTCACATCAATAAAGTCTACTTTTAATACTTGGAAAATGAACACACTATTGTCTAGATTTACAGAATGTGGGCTTTGTAAGGATTAGAATAAGTGAAGTAATATGAGAAAGAGTTCACAAAATGATGGCATCTCAGAGATAACTGTATTAATAGAAAAGCATCTGAGTGTGTGTTTCCATTATCAAAATTATTTTGTATATCTATCACCACATGAGTTATGATTGCTGTGTTAAAGTAGAATAAAAGTCTTGCATAATATTTTAATGTGTAATTTTTATCATGTGTAATATGCTTACACAAAAAAAGAAAAATGGGCATCAAAAAATGTGTGTTTGAGTTTGTAGGAATTCATAAAATGGAAACCTCCTTAGGGAGGAGATGTATCCAAAGAACTTACAATTAAGTTGGATTGTATAGAACACACAATAGTTTCCCAGGACAAGAACCCTCTTTTGATGTTGACCCACTTTCAGGACCAGAAGAGAAGCTTCAGTTTAAAAGGTGAGCAGCACAGCTCCTGGGAGAAGACCACGGTTACTCACCTGCAGTATTGAGTGACCATGGGAGGAAAGAACAGTAACTAAAAGTGTGGAGCAGGAAGATCAGTAAGGATGCAGATTCAAGCACAGGGAACATCTGAGCCACACAGCCCACATGTGTGGTAAACAAGAGTGCTGAACTGTGGAAGGGGATGCAGGACCCTGGCTTCCTCAGGAAGTTACACTGGTGCATAGTCCTGAGAAATGCTCTTGCCAGCAGTCAGCAGAAAGGAAGACTCCAGCTATGACATTGGGTGTGCTGTGCCTGGTACTAGACTTGGTATTTCAGGACCACATATGTGTCTGTGATGGGCTGAGATGGTTACCAGAGAGAAGTGGGTCAGGAACATTCAATTCAGGTCTCAAAATCAATTCATGGAAAGGTACAGTTAGAAAGAAAATAATTCTAAACAAACACTAATAAGGTCAATTCATGCTTGTTCTTTTTCACTGTATCATTTTAAGGTTAATGTTCAGTTTTTATTTTGTATTTACTTTCAAGGAATTGAAGAAGCAGGTTTTCATGGAGATTTGGAACCAAACCTCAAATGATTTTATTTTGTTGGGGTTGTTTCCTCAAAACCAAACTGACCTACTTCTCTTGCTCCTGATCATCTTTATGTTTGTTCTCGCCTGTTTGGGGAACTCAGGAATGATTGGCCTCATCTTGTTGGACCCCCAGCTTCATACCCCCATGTACTTTCTCCTGAGCCAGCTCTCCCTCATGGACCTGATGTACATCTCCACCACCGTCCCAAAGATGGCATACAACTTCTTCTCTGGCCAGAAGAGCATTTCCTTCTTAAGTTGTGGTGTACAGAGCTTCTTCTTTGTGACCATGGCAAGTTCTGAAGCCTTACTACTGGCTGCCATGTCCTATGACCGCTTTCTGGCCATCTGCCACCCCCTCCATTATCACATCCATATGAGCAAAAAAATGTGTGTGAAGATGATCCTGGGGTCCTGGACACTGGGTTCCCTCAATGGCTTAGTACACACAGTGTATGCTATTCATCTTCCATACTGCAAGTCCAGGGCCATTGGTCACTTCTACTGTGACATTCCCGCCATGATGCTTCTTGTCTGTACAGACACTTGGGTCTATGAGTACATGATTATTTTTAGTGCAGTACTGGTTCTTCTCCTTCCTTTCCTTGGTATCACTGCCTCCTATGGACGGGTCCTTTTTGTTGTCTTCCACATGCGCTCAAAAGAGGGAAAAAGAAAGGCCTTTACCACATGCTCCACACATTTAACTGTGGTGATATTTTATTATGCACCTTTTGGCTATAATTACCTCCGGCCCAAAAGTCTCCGCTCACCAGCAGAGGATAAGAAACTGGCTGTCTTCTATACCATCCTCACCCCTATGCTCAATCCCATCATCTACAGCCTGAGGAACAAGGAGGTCCTGGGGGCCATGAGAAGAGTATATGGAATGTTTAACCCCAGGAAATAATGAGCAATACTCTCCCTGCTCCTCTGAATTGCTTCTTTCTATACTGAATAATACTCTATAGAGCAGTGCTGACCAATAGAAATTTAATGTGATTATGCATATTTAATTAGATTTCTAGTGACACACTTAAAAGTAAAATTAAATTATTGATTTTATATAGCTATATTGATAATATATTTATTTAATTGAAAACTCAAAATGTTAATATTAACAGTGTTGGTATTACTTTGTATTATATAATATACAATTTAATGTTTGTTCACATAATATTTTAAAGTAGTAATATAGTGATATTGAAATGTTATATCTAGTTGACATTATATTCTTGCTGTGCTTGTATCCTGATTTTTTCATTCTGTTTTAAAATATAGCATGTCTTTAAGAGTTATGTCCCATTAGCATCCCATTCAGAATGACTTATGACTTATTCTTCTCACTATGATTCCTGGTCTTGGAACAAAGAATTATACTCTGAACACTTCAAAAGAGTTATTTCACCTGAGTGTGGTGGCATATGCCTGTAATCCTAGTGGTTAGGGAGACTGAAGCAGGAGGATCACAAGTTCAAAGATAGCCTCAGCAAATTATCAAGACCGTCAGCCTCTTAGGGAGTTCTTGTTTTAAAATAAAAATTTAAAGGGGTTAGAGGACTGGATCAGTGGTTAAATATCCCTGGGTGCAATCCCCAGTACCAATAGAAAAACCATGAACAACAACAACTAAATCCCATTCCTACTCTTCTAAATTTTTGTTTTAATATTTCTAGAGATATTGAAATCTAAATGACTCCTAGAAAGCACAATTATTTATATCTGTAATCTTTCTCCAGTCAGACAATGCATAAAGAAACTCTACCACAGGGACCAATGCCACAGTTTTCTCTCATTGCCTTTTTCACATTCTGTGTTTGAGTGCTTGCTATGATCCTTGCCTTTAATCAAAAATCATCCTTGGTTTTGTCACTAGTGGCCCATCTGAGCTGAATGTGGGATCTCTGATTCTCTAAAAAATTTAAGTAGTTAGTGTTCTTCTGGGAGGGCACCTTAGTTTTAACATCTTACATCTCACAGGCAGTCTTCTGCATACAGCTGTTGCTGTATCCCATCCATTCAAATCTATATGGATGGTCAGTTCCAGGAGCCATCAGTCACATGTTCAGCTCTTTCCTGGAGGTGACTCTCCCTTCCATTCCCATGTTCATATTCCCCCAAACCCAGGATTGTGGGCTGTCTTGAGGTCCCTTGACCTGACATTCTCAGAGTGAGTCAGCATATCTAGCTGAGGTTTGACCAGGTGACATCTCGTAATCATTCTATTTCATGTCTGTTCTGGGCATTATTCTTGGTGTGTACACATCAATCTGGTTCCTCTGTGATTCTGAAGATTTTATGAGCCAGTACATTTTGAGATGTTTACATTTTATCTCAATGGGGATTGATTTATTTCTTCCTCTTTCAATTAAGAACCCTGGGTGGTACAGATTGTAAATGTCAGTTTAACTGTGGCTTGGAAATATTTTGGAAAGTAAGAGCAGTGACTATAGTGCTGAAGGAGGTTTAAAACAATGTTTTAATATTTGGCTGAAAATTAGGATTGCTTTATGATTGCTTAGAATACTGGAAAAGGAATAGGAGGACTCAGTTTAAGGTCCAAATATCAAATTGGCCTCCAACTTATGGTATGCTTACACATCTATGTCATCAAAAGCCTACGAACAAAGAAAAGTCTGGAACCAGATGGGTTCTCAGCCGAGTTCTACAAAACCTTTAAAGAAGAGCTCATTCCAATACTTCTCAAAGTATTCCATGAAATAGAAGAGGAGGGAACCCTCCCAAACTCGTTCTATGAAGCCAATATCACTCTGATACATAAACCAGACAGAGACACAGCAAAGAAAGAAAATTTCAGACCAATATCCTTAATGAACATCGACGCAAAAATTCTCAACAAAATTTTAGCAAATCGCATACAAAAATATATTAAAAAGATAGTGCACCATGATCAAGTGGGTTTCATCCCAGGGATGCAAGGTTGGTTCAACATCCAGAAATCAATAAATGTCATTCACCATATCAACAGACTTAAAGTGAAGAATCACATGATTATTTCAATAGATGCAGAAAAAGCATTCGATAAAATACAGCAACCCTTCATGCTCAAAATACTAGAAAAAATAGGGATAGTGGGAACATTCCTTAACATTGTAAAGGCCATCTACGCTAAGCCCATGGCCAATATCATTCTAAATGGTGAAAAACTGAAAGCATTCCCCGTAAAAATGGAAACAAGGCAGGGATGCCCTCTTTCACCACTTCTATTCAACATCGTCTGTGAAACTCTAGCCAGAGCAATTAGACAAACCAAAGAAATTAAAGGGATATGAATTGGAAAAGAAGAACTCACACTATCCCTGTTCGCTGATGACATGATTATATATTTAGAGGAACCAGGAAATTCCACCAGAAAACTTTTAAAATTCATAAGTGAATTCAGTAAAGTAGCAGGTTACAAGATCAATGCCCATAAATCCAATCCATTTTTATACATAAGTGATGAATCTGCAGAAATAGAAATTAGGAAAACTACCCCATTCACAATAGCATCGAAAAAAATAAAATACTTGGGAATCAGTCTCACAAAAGAGGTAAAAGACCTCTACAATGAGAACTATAGCACACTAAAGAAAGAAATTAAAGAAAACCTTAGAAGATGGAAAGATCTCCCATGTTCTTGGGTAGGCAGAATTAATATTGTCAAAATGGCCATACTACCTAAAGTGCTATACAGATTCAATGCAATTCCAATTAAAATTCCATTGATGTACCTTACAGAAATAGAGCAAGCAATTATGAAATTCATCTGGAAGAATAAAAAACCCAGAATAGCTAAAGCAATCCTCAGTAGAAAGAGCGAAGCAGGGGGTATCGCAATACCAGATCTTCAACTCTATTGCAAAGCAATAGTAACAAAAACTGCATGGTATTGGTACCAAAATAGACAGGTAGATCAATGGTACAGAATAGAGGACATGGACACAAACCCAAATAAATACAATTTTCTCATACTAGACAAAGGGGCCAAAAATATGCAATGGAGAAAAGATAGCCTCTTCAACAACTGGAGCTGGGAAAACTGGAAAACCATATGCAATAGAATGAAATTAGACCCCTATCTCTCACCCTGCACAAAAATCAACTCAAAATGGATCAAGGACCTCGGAATCAGACCAGAGACCCTGCATCTTATATAGAAGAAAAAGTAGGTCCAGATCTTCACCTTGTTGTCTTAGGATCAGACTTCCTTAACAGAACTCCCATAGCACAAGAAATAAAAGCAAGAATCAACAACTGGGATAGATTCAAACTAAAAAGCTTTCTCTCAGCAAAGAAAACTATCAGTAATGTGAAGACAGAGCCTACAGAGTGGGAGAATATCTTTGCCACTCATACTTCAGATAGAGCGCTAATTTCCAGAATCTATAAAGAACTCAAAAAACTCTACACCAAGAACACAAATAATCCAATCAACAAATGGGCTAAGGAAATGAACAGACACTTCACAGAAGAAGATGTACAAGCAATCAACAGATACATGAAAAAATGTTCAACATCTCTAGTAATAAGAGAAATACAAATCAAAACTACCCTAAGATTCCATCTCACCCCAATTAGAATGGTGATTATCATGAACACAAGCAACAATAGGTGTTGACGAGGATGTGGGGAAAAAGGTACACTCATACATTGCTGGTGGGGTTGCAAATTAGTGCAGCCACTCTGGAAAGCAGTATGGAGATTCCTCAGAAAGCTTGGAATGAAACCACCATTTGACCCAGCTATCTCACTCCTTGACCTATACCCAAAGGACTTACAATCAGCATACTACAGAGATACAGCCACATCAATGTTCATTGCTGCTCAATTCACCATAGCCAGATTGTGGAACCAACCTTGATGCCCTCCAGTTGATGAATGGATAAAGAAACTGTGGCATATATATACAATGGAATATTACTCCACCATGAAGAATGATAAAATTATGGCATTTGCAGGCAAATGGAAGAAATTGGAGAATATCATGCTAAGTGATATAAGCCAATCTCAAAAAACTAAAGGATGAATGATCTCACTGATAAGCTGATGAGGACATATAATGGGGGGTAGGAGGGTTTGCGTTACGGTTAGGGTTAGGTTTAGGGTTAGGGATAAGGAGGGTGGTAAGAATGGAGGAAGAAAGGACTGTATAGAGGGAAAGGAGGGGTGGGAGGGGTGGGGAGAAGGGAAAAAATAACAGGATGAATCAAACAACATTGCCCTATATAAATTTATGATTATACAAATGGTATTCCTTGATTCCATGTACAAATAGAGAAACAACATGTATCTCATTTGTTTACAATAAAAAAATAGGTATACTCAGGATAAAAAAAAGTCTCAATTAACCAAAAAAAAAAACAA
Organism: Sciurus carolinensis; assembly: GCF_902686445.1. Classification (NCBI taxonomy): domain Eukaryota; kingdom Metazoa; phylum Chordata; class Mammalia; order Rodentia; family Sciuridae; genus Sciurus; species Sciurus carolinensis. Next base: position 1,257,314 of record NW_025920119.1, read on the forward strand.
ATAATACAAAGGATCAATAAAACAAATAGTTGGTTTTTTGGAAAGATAATCAAGATTGCTAAACTTTTAAGACAAACTAATCAAAAGAAATAGGGAGAACTCTCAAATCAACAAAATTAGACATGAATAAAAGATGTCACCACAGATACCTCTGAAATCCAGAGGATCATTAGAAAATATTTTGAAATTTGGACTCTAATAAACTGTAAAATCTGTGAGATGTGGACAATTTTCTAGATATATATTATCTGTCCAAATTAAACCGCAAGAATGTAAAAAATTCAAACACACTAATATCAAGCAATGAGAATCAGCAATTAAATGTTCCAACAAAGAGAAAGCAAGAATCAGAAGGATACTACTTCAATCAGACTTTAAAAAGTACCAAGGAAATTCCCCTAAAATTATTCCATGATGTAAAAAGGAAGAAAATTATTATGGTTTGGGTACGAGGTGTCCCCCCAAAGCTAAACTGTGAGACAATGCAAGAAGGTTCAAAGGAGAAATGATTGGGTGTGAAAGTCTTAACATAATCAGTGAATTAATTCCCTGATAGGGACAAACAGAGTGATAATTGAAGTGGTAGGATGTGGCTGGAGGAGATAGGAATTGGAGGTTTGACTTTGATATATATATATTTGTATCTGGCAAATGGGGACCTCTCTCTCTGCTTGTATATCATCATGTGAGGTCTTTTTCTCTGCCACACTATTCTGCCAGTATGTTCTGCCTCACCTTGAGCCCCAATGAATGCAGCCAGTCTTCTATTGACTAAGACCCCTGAAATCATGAGTCCTTAAATAAACGTTTCCTCCTCTACAATTGTTCTGGTTGGGTCTTTTAGTCACAACAAAGAAAAAGTTCACTGAAACAGAAAAATTCCCAAATCCATATCACCCTAATACCAAAATCAGACAATGACATATAAGGGAAATAAAATTTCAGTTCTATAACCCTGATGAATATATATGCATAATCCTTAATAAAATATTGTCAAAAACACATTAAAACTATAGTACACTATGATCAAGTGGGTTTTGTCCCAGGGAGGCAAGATTTATTCAACACATGGAAGCCATTAAATATGATCATAGAATTAAGGACAAAAATCAGATGATGATCTCAATAGAACAAACCAAATTTCAAAAAAATCCAGCCCCTATTCATGTTAAACACCCTGGCAAAACTTACCTCAACACTGATAGGGATAGAAGGAACTTACTTCACCACTCTAGTGGGTATATATGAAAAAAATTAATATCTCAATGGATGAAGAAAGCTGAAAGCATTTCCTCTAAAATCAGGAACAGTAGAAAAATGTGGTGGTTGTCTGGGACTGAGGGAAGGGGAGAGAGCCTTTTCATGAGTTTTAGTTTGGACTGATTGAAAACCTCTGAAGATGCATGGTGGTGATGCATGAACACCAATAAGGATTCTCGTAATAGCACAAAATAGTAAGCTTAAAAAGGGTTAAAATGATTCACTTTATCTTAAATATCTTTACCTCAATATGAAAGCCAAAACTTTTGAATGACCTTCAATTATTCCAAATTTGAATTCCCAAATGTATTTTAAGAAAATTAAGATAGGACTCTGAGTCTTTTTGGAGCAAGTAATATTTAATTATGGTACAAACTATGATAATTTGCAAAAAAAAATAAGGAGAGTAAATCATTTCTCTAAATGTCATTTCAAGTCAAAATATGAGATTAGCAGTTTAGACTGATTACATCATATATTATTTATATAAGCAGTTAAATAATTTAGTTATTAGCAAGTAAAAACATACTATTTGAAATTAACTAACTCCAAATTAATTTCTGTCATTTGTATATGTTAAAATTTATTCTTATTGTAAACAAATGGGATACATGTTGTTTCTCTGTACATGAAATAGAGATATACTTGTGCATTTCCACAATACCTGGATCTAATCTGGGGCTTACTTCTTAACTTGCTACCTGCACCACCTAATGGAACTGTCCCCAAATGTGAGATGGACAGACACTGAGTGCCTACTGACCCCCTTGGGACTCAGACCCAGCATTCTAACCTCAAGACCTGGAAGGGTCTGAGTGGGAGAGGCCTGGTTGGGCCCCACACTTGTCCTTCCTGTCACATGTGCTAATTGAAGGAGAAACCCTCAGACTCAGGGAGCAACCTTCCCAAAGGCTCACTGCACCATGGGCTTGGCTTTCAACTAGGGAGGAATGAATGGTGCATAAAGCCCAAGATCTGTGGTCCTCATCTAAATTGACCAGCCTCCCCTGGGCTCACTGTACTCACCCTGCTCACTTCCTTAACACCTCCATCTCACTGGACAAGGAGTCCTGGACCAAACTCCACTCAGGCTCATCAGGCTCATTTCCAACCAGGCCTGATTTAGGACCTTCAGTGTCCATCTCTGCTTCGTCCAGTTTCAGCATAACTCCAACTAAGCATGTAACTACATTTATCACACAGGGATTCTACTGCCCTGTGTGTCTGGTGGGTTCTACCCCCAGAGCATGTCTGGTCTCTGCCTTGTGTCCAACAAGAATTCATGCGGGTCAGCTTAGCTTTCTCCTTCATCTTCCCTCATCATGAACACCTTCCCCTGATAAAAATATTCTTGGTTAAATGCAAGATTCAACCGAGGATTCATTCTGCACTTATTTAACTGTAGTTTCCCAATTCTTTAGAAATTTAGAGAGGTAGGCCTTACAATAAAAACGTGTATATATTTAAGGTCTATAATGTATAGATTTAGAATTTCACATGATGAATGCGATTACTATAACAAAATAACTGGCACATTCATTACCTCAGATCACTAGTCATTCTTTTTATGCACTGAGAACAGTTAAGATCTGCTCTCCTGCAAAATGTCATACATACCACACAGTACCATTAGCACAGTCATTATACTATACTTTATATTCTACTTTTCCAGTAAAAAAAAGTAAATAAATGAAGTGTGAAGTGTTTGCTTTAACATTTTATTCAGAACATTTCAGAGAGAAACCCCAGGCCAGACAAGAGCGTCACCTGCTCAGGTATGTCATCCAGCTGTGCATGTCCTCTGTGTTGGAGCCATGGAAGGTGCGCTGCTGGAGCAGATGGACTTGACCACTGCATTGCTGTCTGACAGCCACTGAGTCACTCTGTCCTCATGCACCATCGTCTCTGTTGAAAGCTGCTTTTCCAAGCCTGGATGTGAGGCTTGAAGGAGCCTCTGAGAACACTGTCGGCTCATTCTAGTTCTTCTGTGCCCAGCATCCTCTGGAAGAATTTCTACATGAAGTTCCTGTCCCTGGGGAGATCCTCCAACAGACCCAGATGACCATGGCAGGTGTGGACTTCTCCAAGGTACCTCTGGCTGCTCCTGCTCCTGCCATATGATGCCCTCTGTCATGCTCTGAGGCTGCACAGGCTGGTGCTGGACATTCACCTTCTGCACTATGAGTGGCAGTGGCCCTTTGTTTACAAGTCATTCAGCCTCAGGTGAGGTGCTTGACAGCAGCATGAAGTAAGCTGGGGCAGTGAATGTGCACATGCTGACTCCCTGCTGAGCTGTGCATCTCCAGTCCCTCTCTGCACAGAGGTATACGACCCTTCACAGGAACAGAGCATAGCAATAAAGACCCCTGGAAGAGCTGCCCCTTGCAGCCACCATGTGGATGGCTTCCTAACTGGCTGAAAGGGTCACATCCAGACCTTCCAACCAGTGGATACAGGAGTCCCAAGACCCATGGAAAGCTTCTTAAAGCAAAGGCAGGAACAAATAGAGTCCAAAGGCAATGGAGGATCCTGCTCATTGAAAGGGCCTGTGGTGAACCTGCTCAGAGGTTAAGAGAGGACAGATGATAGAAGAGAATATTCTGAAGTTAGCATCAGGGGAATAAAAAGGGAGTTTTTGAATATGTAAATTATGACAGCAGAAAACATGCAAGAGAACAAGACTGGCAGCAATGGCAAAGGAAGTGAGAAGTAATAACTCAGAGGTTCTGGGCTGGTGCAATGGATGCATTGGCAGAGCATGGGGTGTATGAAGCCCTCATTCAACCCCAGGATGCAAACAACAGGAATGGTAAAGAATAAGAAGTAATGAAAGGAGAAGTAGTAAAGAATAAGAAGTAATGAAAGGGGAAATATTTCAAGGGCAGATATGTTCCTTGATGAAGGAGTCGCATTTTGAAGTGGCACATTGTCTCCATCACCTACACAAATGCTGTGTTGTATTTCATAATAAAAATGAGATCTACAGCCTCCTGTCTCAGCCTCCAGAGCTACTTGGATTGCAGGTATGCATCACTGTGACCCACTGTCATTTATAATCTTGATGGCTACAATTCCAACTGGAGTGAAAGAAAATCTCAGTGTTTTAGAGATTTGCATTTCCAAAATTCCTAATAATTTTGAAAATTATTTAATGTGTTTTTTGGGCATTTATCTTTCTTCTTTTTATAACTATCTGTTTAGTTCATTTGTCCACTTGTTAACTGCATTATTTCATTCAGTATTTTTTTTTGGTGTTAAACTTTAATTGTTCTTTGTATATTCTGGATATTAATCCTTTGTCAGAAGAAGAAGCAGCAAAGATTCTTGAAGTTCTCTCTTCACATTCTTAAATTCTTCCATTGCTTGTAGATTTTTAATTTGATGCCATCCTATTTAACTCTTGGCATTATATCCTAAGCTTTAAGGGCCCTATTGAGAAAATCATTTCCTGTTCTTATATACTGAAGTGTGTTGACCCTATATTTTCTGATAGGATTTGCATAGATTCTGTTTAATTCCTAGGTTTTTAATTCATTCTGAGTTGACTTTCTTGCAGGGTGAGAATTGAGAATCTAGTTTAATTCTTATACATATGGAAAGCAGCTGTCCCAGCACCATTTGTTGAAAAGTCTTTTCTCCAGTGTATGGTTTTGGGAACTTTGACAAGGATCAGATGACTGTAGATGTGTGGGTTTTTCTCTGTGTCTTCATTTCTGTACCATTGGTCTAAGCCTGCTTTTCATCCAGTACCATGCAGTTTTTGTTACTATTGCTCTGTGGTATAATTAGAAGTCTGTTATTGTGATGCCTCTAACATTGCTTTTTAGGCTCAGTATTTCTTTGGCTGCACTGGGCCTTTTACTATTCCAAATGAATTGTAGGACTGTTCTTTCTAATTCTGTGAAGAAAGTTATTGGTATTTTGATGGTGATTGCACTAAATTTGTTTATTGCTTTGGATAGTATGGCCATTTTGACATTCTGCCGATTCAAGTTCATGGTAGGTCCCTCCATCTTCTGAGACCTTCTTTAATTTCTTTCTTCAATGTTCTTTAGTTTTCATTTTTTTTTCATACTATTATGAATGGGACTGTTTTTCTAGTGTCTTTCTCAACACATTCATTGTTGATGTATATAGAAAAGCTATTGATTTCTATCTTGATTTTGCAATCTGCAACTTTGTTGAATTTATTAGCTTTAGTAGTCTTCTGGTGGAGCTTTTTGAATCTTCTAGGTATAGAATCATACCATTTACAAAGAGTGATAATTTGACTATACTGTTCTATTTTTATTTCTTTAATTTCTTTCACTTGCCTAATTGCTCTGGCTAGAATTTCCAGCACTATATTGCATAGAGGTGGTGAGACTAGTCATCCTTGTCTGGTCCTGGATTTTGAAAGAAGTATTTCATTTTTTCCCCATTCACTCTGATGCGTTTGGGTTTTTCATACTAGCCTTTATGATGTTGAGGTAAGTTCCTTTTCTTCCTAGTTTCTTCAGTGCTTTTGTTGTGAATGGGTGCTGAATTGTTTTGATTGTTTCTTCTGTATCTATTGAGATGACTTCATAATTTTCTCCTTAATTCTATTTACATGGTGAATTACATTTATTGATTTACATCTTAAACAATCCTTGATTCCCTGGGCTAAGACCAACTTGATTATTATGTACAATCCTCTTAATATTTTGTTGAACACAATTTGCTAATATGTTATTAAGGATTTTTACATCTAACTTTATCAGAGTTATTGGATATTGATCTGTAGTTTTCTTTCTTGATGTGTCCTTATCCGATTTTGGCATCAGTGTGATAATCACTTCTTAGAATTAATTTGGAAATATTCCATCCCTTTCTATTTTATGGAATACATTGAGGAACATTGGTGCTATTTGTTCTTTAAAGATCTGTGAGAACTCTGATGATGATTCATCTGGTTTTGGTCTTGTCTTTGTTGGATGGCTTTTTATTAATTTTTCTATCTCAATACTAGTTATTGGCCTGTTTAGGTTTTTTGTGTCCTCTTGATTTAAAAAATGGCAGGTCTTGTATATGTTTCTAAGATTGTATCCATTTATTCCAGATTGTCCAATTTACTGGAGTATAAATTTTCTCAAAATAATCCCTAATTATCCTCTGAATTTGGTCATGCCTGTGGTGACATTTCCTTTTTCATCTTGTTTTAGTCAGCTTTCTTTTGCTGCTGTGAACAAAAGACCTAAGAAAAGCTATTGGAGGAGGAAAAGTTTATGCTGAGACTGAAAGTTTCAGAGGTCTCAATCATAGATGGTGAAATCCTTTCCTTGGGATCTGAGATGAGGCAGAACATTATGGTTGAAGTATGTTCTGGAGGAAAGCTATTCAGGTCATGATGATCAGGAAGCAGAAAGAGGCCTCTGCTCAAAAAGGACAAAATATAATACCCAAAGGCACATCACTAGAGACCCAGCTCCTCCAGCCATACCCTACTTTCCCATAGTTACCACCCAGTTAATTACAATCAGAGGATTAATATACTGATTAGGTTAAACCTCTTATAATCCAGTCATTTCATTTGTCAACTTTTATACATTTTATTATACATGAGCTTTTGGGAAATGCTTCATATCTAAACTATAACACATCTCTAATTTTATTAATTTGGGTCTTCTTTCTTTCTTTTGGCTAGTTTGGCTGTTTGCCAACCTTTGCTTTCTTCCAAGTAACAACTATTTTTTAAAATGATCTTTTGTACTTTTTTATTCTCTAATTCATTGATTTTAGTTCCGAACTTACTTATTTCCTTTCTTCTACTGATTTTGAAATTGGTTTTCTTACTTTTCAAAGGGTTTGAGGTATATCAGTAGGTTATTTGGTATATTTATTATTTTCTTATGCAGTCATTCATAGGTAGAATGCTTGCTCTAAAAACCACTTTCGCAATGTCCCAGATTTTCTGATGATTTATCAACATTAACATTTGATTCTAAGGTTTTCTTTGTGGGGTATTTATTTATTTATTTATTTTTCTTTAATTTTTTTTTAATTTTTGCAGATTGCATTTTGATTCATTGTACATGAATGGGGTAAATCTTTTCATTTCTATGATTGCACACAATGTGGATTCATATCATTTGTGTAATCATACATGTACATAGGGTAATGATGTCTCTCATTCCACCATTTTTGATACCCCCTTCCCTGATTCTGTTTTTATAAAAAATTTCCCCTGTAATTTTCCCTCTCACCCATTCATTATTCAAAAGTGCATTGTTCAATGTCCATTTGTTTATATGACTTCTCTAGGTATTTTTGGTGTTGATTTCTAATTTCATTCCATTATGTTCAGAAAAGATAAAAAGAATTATATTAATAGTTTTTATTTGAGAGAAGTGTCTTTGTGATATAAAATATGGTCTATTTTTGAAAATATTCCACGAGCATCTGATAAGAAAGGGAAATCAGCTGCTATTTGATGAATACTATATAGTAACCTGTTAGATGTATTTGATTTATAATATTTTTAAGTATGAAGACACTCTACTAAGTTTATGTCTGGATGACTTTTCTTTAGCTTTTGCACCACTGTGATCATAATTCCCATCAAGAACAAATTAGAGGAGGAAAAGTTTATTTGGGGCTCATGTTTTCAGAGGTCTCAGTCCATAAATAGCTGGTTCCATTGCTCTGGGCCCAAGGGGAGGCAGCTCATCATAGGGGAAGGACCCAGTTTGTGATGGGATCAGAAAGCAAAGGGAGAGAGTTAAAGGGGCTTAGGAAGAACAAAATTTCAGACCGTGAAACCAGTGACTCATTCCTTCAACCACACACTCCACCTGCCTATATTTACCACACATTTCATTCAAAGTAGAACAAACTGATTAGGCTACAGCTCTCATAATTTAATCATTTCACTTCTGAATATTCCTGTATTTACTGGAATTTGAGGGGACACCTCATATACAAATAAGAATAATGAACTATAAACTAATGAGAAAAATGAGATGAAATAATTCAGTATTATTGTACTGGAGTCTGTATATCTCTAATTCAGGTAATGTCTATCTTAGGTGATTGAGTGTCCCAATATTTGAGGCATAAAAATTTGGTAGCAATATATACTCTTATTGGATACTAGTATAAATTGACCTTCTTTGAGTTTTTAGCTTGAAATATGCTTTTTTTGAATATGAGATGAGCTATTCCTGCTTGTTTGGGGACTTCAACTCTATGTTATATAGATTTTGAATATTTCCCCTTTTAGCCTGTGAAAAGTGAATTGTCTATGCAAATACAGTGAATCTCTTGTAAACAATGTATATTTAGATCATATTTTTAATCCATTTTGCTAGTCTATGTGATTTAATTTGACAGTTGAGACCATTTAAATTTAATGTTATTACTGAGAGATGTTGATTAATTCATTTCACTTTGATTTGTTTCTGATGATTAATTTGGCGCTATATCTTGTTTGTCTATGAATCTTCAAATGTGAACACAGGATTTGGTTTACAAATTCTTCTATGTGTAGTATTTCTTCAAGTATTTTCTGTAGGGTAAGCTTAGAAGTTATGCATTCTTTTAGTTTCTGTTTATTTTATTTTGTCTTTGATTCTAAAGGATAGCTTTGTTGGATATAGTAATCTGGATTGACAGTTATTTTCTTTTAGGACTTGAAACACATGATTCCAAGTGTTCCTGAGTTTTAGAACTTGTGCTGAGAAATCAGAAGTAATTCTTATTGGCTCCCCTTTAAATGTGAGCTGAATATTTTTATCAAGTATTTGAAGATTCTGTCCTTGCTGTGCATATTGGTCATTTCAATTACAATGTGTGGTGAAGAGGTTCTTTTGTGATCTTGTCTATTGGGGTTCCAAGTTCCCCCACATTTGGATGTCCATCTCATTCTCAATATTTCAAAAATATTTTGTCATTTTTACCCTAAAGAGGATTTACAGGCCATTAGCTTCCATCTCACAATCTTCTTCAGTTCCAATGATTCTTAAATTTGTTCTCTTAATGTTGGCCCAGAGTGCTTGTATGCTGTGTTCATAGTTACTTATCTTCCTTTTATATAATACTTTATGAATATTCTAGACCAGACGCTTTGTCTTCCAGATCTGACATTCTGTCTTCAGTAAGGTCTACTCTATTAAAGAGACTTTGAGTAAACATTTTATTTGATTTATTGTGTCCTTCACTACTAAGTTCCTACAAGTTTATTTTTCAATATATCTATTTTCTTATAAAATCTCTTATTCATAGCCTTTGTTTACTTCTTTAATTCATTCAGTTATATTTCTGTGTACTCTTGGAATTCATTGATCATTTTTGTAATCATGCTTGTGAACTTTTATCTGGTATTTTATCCACTTCAATAAATTCTTGAATCAGTTCCTGGTGAATTATGAAATTTGGGTATTGTTGCATTACCTTGTTTTTTTCCAATTTCTTGTATTCCTTTATTGACTTGTATTCATCTATTTGCATGAATTTCTCTTCAATTCTTATTTGTGGACCTTTTTAAGGCACAGGCCTTCTCTTGCCAAAATACCCTATATATTGTTCTAGATTGAAACCTCTCATAGGTAGGGTATCTATAAGCTTTGTGTTAATTCTCTGCCTTTGATGAAGGAGTAGGTGTTCATTAGTTGGGTTGAGTAGCCCCTCCTCCTGTCATTCCTATTCAGGGCATGTTTGTTAATTGTTCTCTTTTGTTGTTGTTTTTGTTATTCTCTTCTATTCATTGTATTAAAGTATCACAGAACAGTGGTACTAGGGAAGGATAGAGTTACTTTAGGTAGAGGGGAGTGAAAGGAGGGGAAAGTGTATGAGTGTAGGAAGGATAGCAGAGTAAAATCATTACCTCATGTATCTATATGACTGCATGACTGATGTAATCCTACAATATGTACAAAAATGAGAAATTATACTTCATTTAAGTAAGATTTAGCAGAACACATGAATTTATTCTACTGTCATGTATAACTGATTAGAACAAATAAAAATATGACTGATGTATTATCAGAAAAATGAGAGATTACACTGTATTCATGTATGATCTATCAAAATGCATAAATGCATTCTACTGTCATGTACAGCTAATTTTAAAAATTGAAAAATTAAAAAGTGTTTGAATTCATCATTCTCCATCTCGAGAAGATCAACCCTCAGCCATCATCAGACAAGCAACCCACTGTGGTCTCTCACAGTTACAGGATGATGCCCAGAGGTAACTTCCAGAATCTTTGAAATATTTTCTGTTTTTCATGAAAATTGTAGTTCCTACCTCAGAGTATTTGAGACCCAGGCTTACAAGGAAAATAGTGAATGTCTGACATTTTCAATGCTTGGGTGTGGGGATCATTCCCCAGGAGGAATCTTGCAGTTTCCAATTAATTCATGCTTACTTAGTACACCTTGGGCCTTGTATGAAGACTGTTCCCACTTGCCAGTGGGTGTATTCTTTCCCAGGTGAAACACTGCAGTTTTTTCTCCAGGTTTCATCACAGGACTGCTTATCTAATCGCAGCCTCTCTCTGTGGTAATGAGAACAAATAGTGGTCTGGTTCAGATTTGCTGCTGTGACCCTACAGGAGAACTTCAGAAGGGTGGGGACCTCACAGGAAAATGCGGTTGGTTTCCTGAGAGGAAAAGAAGGGGATCGGCATGGTGACTGGGGTGAGCAGAAAACCTTCTACAAACCTTCCCAGCCAGGTTGCCATCAAAATCAACAGAGAGACCCTGCAGCTCCTCAGGACAGGGTAGTTCAGAGAGTTGCAGATGGCTAGGTAGTGGTCATAGGACATGAGTCCTAGGAAGAAAAACTCTGCCCCTGCCAAGGTCATGTACAGAAACTGCTGGGCAATGCACTCTGCAGAGGAGATTGCCCTCTGGCTCATCACCTGGTCCACCAGCATCTTGGGTACAATTGGTGGATATGTACAGGAGGTCCCTGTGGGAGAGCTGACTGAGCAGGAAGTATGTGGGTGTGTGGAGTCACAGGTCCATGCAGATTAGCAGAATCATGGTGGTGGTGTTGGCTATGGAGATCACAAAGACCAGGAAAATGAGGGCAAAGGGAAACCAAGAGAAGTATCTGCTGCTGAGCAATCCCAGGAGAATGAATTCAGCATACAGGGAGCCATTACCCCACTCCATATAACTCTAGGTTGCTCAGGAGAGTTGGGACACAAAGCTGAAAAATGCCTGCCTGACTTAAAAAATCACAATGTGGCCATTAACAAATGAAGGCTCATGATCAATCAAATCAAATCAAATCTCACGAAGCTCAGATGAACAACCTGAGTAGGTATCTCAGCATCATCCACTCAAGAATAGGATGTCCACCCTGTGACCTTGACTTGCTAAATTAAAGGTCATGATGTAGCAAGTTCATCTCCTTTTGTTTAAAGACCTCTCTCTCTCTCTCTCTCTCTCTCTCTCTCTCTCTCTCTCTCAAGCACCATCCTACCTGAAGAGAAGCCATCTTGTTAATCAGGGTAGATTGGAGGGTGAGACAGAGTGGCCCCAGATTCCCCCTGCTCCAGACTCTGGTCCTTATACTGCAAACTCAGATCCACATGTCAAGAACAGGTGTTGTGCTTACAGGGAGATGACCACATTGAATTCACCTCATTTGTACCATTCTTGAATGTTTTCACACTGTAAAATTTGATGCTTAACATACTTATCATGTGCTCAGTATTTGAAGGCAAAGACCTTTTGCTGTACTGTGAACCACAGAACTCTCAGTTGTGAGGAGCAATCCATAAATCAGCAGTGAAAAAGCTGTCAACTTGGAAATAACATTTAGGATCAGGAGAATTTATCTTTCACCTTTCAGCAGAAAACTATGGATTATTAACACAAAATTTACTAACCTGATGAAGTGAATAAATGCAATAATTACTGTATAATGTTTTAATAGAAAAAAATGGAAAAAACTAACTGATTTATATAATACTAGAAGTTATTATTTTCCAAGGTACTTTACTCTTAAATTTGAAGTTAGACCATGCACATACAGCCATTTCAGTTATGTAACATTTTACAGAATATATGAACACTATGGGTCACTTGGACAATTTAATTTGACATCATAGAGACCTAAATTGTGCAGACTGTTGTCCAGTAGTCCCATGATGTTGTCAAGTACCTGAAACATTACTTTAAACCAAAGATAAGCCATAACTATAAAGTAATTATAGAGATCTGGTGGATCATAATTTCGAATTACTTTCCCCTACACATCAATAAAAACTAGAGGACTCTCTATCCACTCCACAGAGGAAAAAAGTGAGACTGAAAGAGAGTCAGACAGTTCGCAGAGTACAGGGCTGAGCTAGAGCAGGGCGGTCTAACTGCTTTAGGTTGGTTTTCACTGAGACAGAGTGGACAGAGAATGTCATTAAATAAATATGAATTAAACAGTTAATTATCAATGTCTCTGTAAGTGAAACATTTAGATTCTGAGTGAATCCAAAAGACTGTGCCAGATCTGGTTCCTTCTTGCACAGAGCACAGAGAGGAGGGTTGTGTAGAGCACTTGCAGTGTGTGTGGTTGGGCTGTCATACAAGAATGACTTTGTTCAAAATCTCCAGGGTTTCAACTTCTGTCTGGTGAACAAGAGAGAAGAAGAGGGAAGGACAGGGACAGGGAGAGGACAAGGTAGTGACAGCAATACAAGCTGGAGCCCAGGACTGCATACACAAGGTCAGAGGACACTCAGTACACTTTGCCACAGCCACCAAGGATGGATGTATACAATAGAGAGTGAACCTCATCCCACCACTACTGAGGAGATACACTCCATGTGCACTGGAAGGATCTGAGCAGGGAAGGCCTGACTGGTCACTACACCATTATTCCTGTCACGTGTGCTAACTGAAAGAGACACCTTAAGGTGCAGGGAGCAACTTTCCTACAGGCCCACTGCACCATGGGCCTGGCTGTCAACCAGGAGTGGATGGTGCATGAAGCCCAAGCTCTATTATCCTTGGCTAAGTTGTCCAGCCTCCCATGGGATGACCGTCCTCACCCTGCTCCCTTTCTTCACACCTCTCTCTCACTGAACAAGAAGACCTGGACCAAATTCCATTCAGATTTTTCTTGACTTATTTCCAACCAGGCCTGAATTAGGGCCTTCAGTGCTCATCTCTGCATCTTCCAGTCTCAGAAAAACTCCAACTGAGTGTATAGCCAGAGCTGCTGGCAAGATTGTTGACTATCCTTGAGTGTCTGGTGGGTTGCTCTCTGTCTAACTCCCATAGCACATCTGGTCCCTGTCCTGCCTTCAACAGGAATCCATGCATGTCAGCTTAGCCAAGTCCCCTCACCTGACATTTCCCACAGTGATTTTCCATCTGTGATGGAACCCACAGCTCCATCCTTAGCTGCAGACCCTGCTCATCCAACTGCCCAAGCTCTCCCCACACTTCTGGTGCCTCTACCCCAGCCACAGCCTCCCATTTATAAAGACTTCTTTGTGGTCTTTAGAAATCAGGGGATCCCTTATTTATTTTTCATGTTCAATGTCATGAGTAGTTTCCTCATTTGCTGCAAGGTAGACCTCCCTGGCAGTTCCTTCTCTCCATGAGGCCCTTGCTTCTCTATCTCTGAACCATATTTCTCTCCTGCTTTGGGGGTGCCCTTTTCTGTGTGAGTGGTAGGGCTCCCTCTGCAGACATCTCGTTGCCTGGAGCAGTACCTGACTGTCCCAGGCTAGGCTTGACATCTCCTTTGTACTCTTTCCCATTAGCATCACAGGATCCCAGTCATGTTTACTGAGCAGGTACTACATATTTGGCACTCTTTCAGGCTGATGTCCTTATAGCAACCCTGTGAGACAGGTTCTGTAGTGTCCCCAATTATGACAGGGTCACCATCACAGATGACTTAGTGAGTCACTCAGGTCTCACAACTGAAAAGGAAAATCAGGCCAACTGGGTTCCCACTCTCCTCTCAGCAACTTCTTGCACCACCTTGTGATTCCTACTGCTGTTGCCTGAAGGAGGGGCCTCAGCTTAACAAGGGCTGTGCCTCCCAGCTGATCTCCTGGCTCTCCATCTGTGTCTCTGCATACTTCTTTTGTGGTCTCTGAGCAGCATGGTGAATGAGATTCAGAAACCTGACTGAGACAGAGGATCAATTAGAAGCTACCAAAATGGGGGACCAACAACTTTTCCACATCCTTTTCCCTGGCCACTTGGTTCCTCAGGGCCAGAGCATCCTGTGTGCAGAGCCAGGGCTTGAGATGGGGGTGTCTGATTCTCAGCCATCTCTCAGCAAATGTGCCAAATGCAAGCCATGCCTGGCACTGCTGTGGACCGTGGGAACAGAGCACTGAGCAACCTGACCTGGGGCCTGCTTCCATGGTGCTTTTGGTAAAGAAGGGGTATAGGGGCACAATATGCAAGAATATAAATAGACCTGATCTTCACACTGTGCAGGAGTGGGCAGTGGGGCACAAAGGCAAGGGTAGCTGCTTGGGGTTGAGGAAGTCCCTCTAACATGAGCCAACTCTGGAAGAGGCAGGGGAAGCCCATACCAGGCAGAAGCAGAGGCCAAATTCCTCAGTTCTCAGACTGTGTCGGTGATGCTCATCTGCACCTCTCCAGTACAAAGGGACCTTCCACAGGCTTCCAACCTGAGGCCCTGCACCAACTGTGCCTATCAGCCCCAACAATGCCACATCCTCTTTCTGATGGAGGCACCTGTCCTCCACACAATCGCCTACCAATTCTGTCCCCATGTACTTCTCTAGGTACTTAGAAGGCTGCTACCTTGAATGTGCCTCATTTTGCTGAGACCTCCAAGACCCACACCCCTGCCTGTCCTGAGGTAAAAATGAGGCAGGGGCACTGTGACAGAGGCACAGAGTTAGAGAGAATCTCATGGAGGAGAAGCAGGTGGGCAGGTACAACATGGGTGTGGCATGAGGCATTCAGAGGTGGAGGAGAGAGGAAAATGGTAAGGAGTCAAGCATCTATGGGGGAGTAGGTATTACAGTATTTGTAGAAAGATCTCAGGTGGGATGGGGAGGGCAGATTGGGATGAAGCTAGGGAGGAACCAAGTCCAAAGAGGCCTCAAGTACTGACTGATTTAAGATATTTCAGAAGTGGCAGAGACCACGGAAGTGTTCCACAGAATGATGAACCTAGTAAAATAGGACTGTTACCCAGCAGTGTGGTAGGATTTGGGTTGGGTTTGAGGGAAAGAAGTGTGACTGGAACACCCCAGAGCAACAGGCAGGAATGATGGCCCTTTGGGGACTTGGGGAGTGAGGCTGAAGATGGGTAGGTTCAGTGGCTGTTAAGAGGGTGGATTTAATTAAAGTGAGGAGTGGAGATGCCTCCAAGTGTACTATGGAGTCTTTCCCTCAGTTAGAATAGAGAGGATCTGGGAAATGTGAAGAAGCAGGCAAGATGAGTGGCTGCCAGGTGTGTGGAATAAGACTTGGGGCTAACTTCTGGCATCTAACGTGGGGAAGGAATGGCCCAGCTGCCTTGTTTTGCCTGAGGGTGTTCTGGAGAAGAAGAGTGTGGCAAGGGGTTCCAAGCTCCTAGCTTTTCAGAGGGTCAGTTCAAGGTCCCTACAGATGGGACAAGGGAAGGTAGCTGGGGGTTGGTCAAGTGGTGGATCTGGAGCTCATTTGAGACTCAGTGTTATTTAGGGGTGCTGTTGCTACAGGACCAGATGAACCTCACATGAGTGTGCATGGTGATAGCATTGGAGGGGAGGGTGCTTTCATCCTACAGGACAGGGAGCACTGCTGCCAGAGTCTACTGCCCTGAACTTTCCAAATGAAGGACTAGGACAATGTTAAAATCCTAAATGCCCTTTAGTGTATGAAAATGAAATCAAAATATTAACAAAGTCAAAACCTAAGAACACAGAAAAATATAATTGCATCTAAAGCAAAAATATTGAAAGGCACTCCTAGCTGCATGGGGTGGTACATGCCAAAATTACAGCTGCTAGGGAGGCTAAGGCAGGATGATCATAAGTTCAAAGCCAGCCTCAGCAACTTAGCATGACCCCATCTCAAAGAGAAAAGAAAATGTGCTAGGGATGTGACTGAGTGCCCCTGAATTCAATCTGTGGTAAACACACACTCAAACACACACACACACACACACACACACACACACACACACACAATCACAGAAAAAAAAAAGAAACAAAAACCAAAAGAATGGAATATTCCTTTTTACATGGAATATGTTTAATCTGATCTCAATGTGGATGCCTTTCAAAGCTTCTGATGTATTTCAAGATGCCAAACAGCCCTGGAACCATCCTCTCTGGATATCAGAGACCAGGGCAGGCCCCCACCTACCCCTGACTAGCATGAGTGACCCCTGCCATGACTCTGCCCTTGCCTCTCTGGCCCCATAGTCCTCACCCAGATTGGGAGGGTTCATGTGGTACTGTGTAGAGCTTCTGTGTGCACAGCTCTTGCAGGTATTGTTCCCACAGGCACTGGTTCTGATGAACCTAACCCGAATCACCTTCTCTCTCTGGTGTCTGTCATGGCCTGACCATGCTGTTTGCTATGAGGCTGTCCAGGCCTCCTCTGTCTGGAGAGGTGCCAGGTCCTCTGCACTCTCCAGGTAACAGCTTCCAAGGCTGTCTCCTGGCAACAGAGTTCTGTTTGGAATGCTGCAAGCCTCTAGACTTAGCCTTACCCTGGGCTGCCCAGTCCCCAGTCTCCAGCCACTGTTCCCACTTCCCTCTTCTCAGGACCCCAGGCTGGCACTGGACTCACCTGCCCCAGCTTCTTCTATCAAAACTCCAAAACTGGAGCTGATCTTGGACATCATCAGGAAAGGGCTCACCATCCAGTGTCAGACCCAGGAAAGAGACTGATAGCTGGACCTCACCCTGGCAGTAATTTCCTAGAAAAGATATGTGGGGAGTCAGGAACCTCTCACACTTTGAAGCAGATGCACTGAATCAAGACTTATGGCCAGCTCACTCTCACACCCTCACACACACACACACATACACACACACACACACACACACACACACACACACACCAAAGGTTTCCTGAGAAAACTTTCTATCCAGTGTGATTATAGACAGAACCACACTTCTTTCCCTATTGAATTTCCTAGGACATCAGATTTCTAACTGCGGTGACATACACATGGAAGGAAATTTCCCATCTTGACCCTTCCTGAGCACAGAGTTGAGGGCTGCTAAGTCCATGCACACCCTGTGAATTCCATGCCCAGAGCTGCTTCATATTCCTAAGCTGCTCTCCTTGACACCTCCACCAGCCCCTGGTCACCATCTCTCCACTTCCTATTTGTAGAGTCACCTCACTGGATGCCTCACAAAACAGAGTTCACTTTAAAAGAGCCCAATGTGGCCTCACTCTCTGGGTCTCCTCTGGCCCATTAAGCACCCCACTCTGACTTCAAAGCCTGAGCTCTCCACACTTTGGACCTTTTCCCTTGGTCCATTCATGCATTTGTAACATGGGTGTCCCAAGAGTACTTAGGACAGGAACACACAGTTTAGACACATTGACTGTATGGATGTTCTGCAGGTTCTTGTGTGCAGCCAGCTGTTCCAGAGCTCCTTGCCTTCAGTGCCTGCTGCTTCTGTCAGTTCCTGTAGCTGGCTGATCAGCAGTAGAGGGGAGGAACTGACTCTCTGGAGAAAGGACATACTGAAGCTCTTTCTTCCAATCTCTAAGACAGAATGAAGGGAAACACAGACAGTAGTAGGACAATCAGGATCTGGTTGTGGAACTAGGGGTCTTGAAACTGACCACAGAAATGCTTCAGGTTGAGTGTTGGGGCACCACCCCACTGTGGTCCCTATGTACACCTGATGAGGAAGCTGACAAAACAATCAATCCCAGAGACTGTGACCTGCACCCATAATAAAGAGACCATATCCCCTGGTGAGGTTTGTCCATCATGCCACCTGGTTGAGGAGATTGGATTGTGAGTGGGACTGAAGAATGGGGAACTAGAATGGAGGGCTTGGAGAAAGAGAGGGGGTGAAGATGGGGGAGTGACAGGAAAGGGGAGGCAGATTAAACAGGAGGGTGGCAAGTGGGTGGTCTGGGAGTTAGAGAGGAAGAGCTGGGCACAGAGCCCCTCTAGACAGGGTGTTGGGAAGAAAAATTACCAGGAAGAGGAGGGAAAGTAGTGGAGCAGAAGCCAGAAGTGGAGGGCTTTGGCTATGGAGAAGGCTGAGGCCTGGCAGCCTGCTGGATCAGGGGAAGGAGGCACGTGATAGGATCAGAGGTTGGGGGCACAGGAAGAGCATGCAGGTGTTGAGGTGCAGGGATGAGAGGAAGCTTCCTGGTCATGTACTTCCAAGGCAGAAGTCAAGCACTCCAGGCTCCTCACTGGCAGACCAGTGACTGAGTCTGTGCCAGAAAGCCTCCCATAGTTCTCTCCTCAGATTCTGTGAAGAAAGCCCCATTATGACATGCACATGTCCCGCCCTGTAGGTTCAATGAGTAGACCCCACCAACCAGGGAATTTTCCCTTGTCTATGTTTAAGAATGATCACACAAAACAGCAGAGGGAAAGATGCTGTAATAGCAATCCATGTCCTTGGGTTGACATGCATTTTGCCTTGGTAGGCAGTGACTGATCAGAGTGCCCAAGCACTCTGAACCACATGAACCACATGAAGGCATGTGGTTCAAAAGTGAGAAGGCAAATGGATAAACTCACTGCCTTTCCCAGAGTCTAATGGATAAACTCACTGCCTTTCCTAGAGCCTAATGGATAAACTCACTGCCTTTCCCAGAGTCATTTTTCATAATTTAAGTCACTCTCTGAATAGAGTTAGTGACAGGAGAGAAGTGGTGTCTATTCTGCAATGAAGAGGACTCTGGAAAGTAAGGAGTGTGCTGCCACAGGGAGGCAGTGGGTTCAGAGCACATGGGACCAGTAAAACTTTTAGAAAATTCTATATCTTTAGTGCCAAGTACACATCAGAAGTGCCCAACATGGGTGGGATGGAGGGTTTTGAGGATCTAAGTCCAGCAGTAGAGAAATAATCTCGAAGAGTGGGGTTTTTCTTTCCGTTATGAATCACCTCCATCCTATTGTGTAGAGCAAACATAGACATTTACCTGGAGAAGAGTTCCTTACACCATAGCCCAGTCCCCATTCCCAGGAGGAAGCTAGGCCTGGGAGGCTCTCCAGATGAATGCCAGCAGGGAAGTCCCTCCTTCCTTTATGTGTAGTTTATCTAAGCAGTGAGTGATCAGGGTACAGACAATTTTCACTGTCTATGTCCTCCCAGTACTAGGTATAGAAATCCCAGTGAGGGACAGGTCAAGTCCTGCAGTGTTTCTTTGGTCTTCAGTTCTCTTGGAGAAGATAGAATGTTGAATGGGTAACAATGCTCAATTCATAGTTCCCAAATCAAGCATAGGTGACACTTGTGCAGCAATTAGAACCTTTTCCTGGAGGACATGTCCATCAAGTTAATTTTGGCTGGAAATTAGGAAATTGTTAACCCAAGGCAAAATTGCTGCTTAGTACAAAGTTTAAAAAATTTATTCCATTATTCACAAACTGCCCAGCAGAGTCAGCTGGACCAGAGCTGGGTTTCAGAATGATCATGGAGTTCAGGGTAGACTTACGACACACAGAAAGTCTGTGTGTGCAGTTTCTTTATGCAAAGAATATGTGCATGCAGTCAACAGAGCCATATGAGGCACAAATGGTGCTGAGGATGATGCCTGGGCTGGATTTCTCCAAGGGTGTCAAGGACCTGGGAGGTAATTTGATCCTTCCCTCCTCCTCTTTTCCTACTGCTGAAAATTTTGACTATGGACTGTTTACACAAATTAGGTTGTATGGCTAAAAGTAACCAAGTTCAGGTGATGCCTTAAGAGGACAGGCAGGTCCTTCAGAGGCACTCTACCTGTACACTAAGAGTAAAAGGACTGAAGGAGACCCTTAGGAGATTTGAATCCAGAGACAGGCATGGGCAGCTCCAGGGAAGTGGAGAGTGGGGCTTGCTTTTCATTCCCTATCTAAGTCTAATGCTTCACAGTTCATGTAGAACACTGGGCCTCATCACCTGAGATCTGACAGCAGCCCAGTGAGGTGGCCTGGGGAAAGACTGTGCCTCCTGTTCTTTTCCTTTGGGTTTTGGCATTGACAGATAATGGTTAACTTGCAAGATCACAGCACTGCTGAGAGATGGACCTGAGAGTGTGAATGTGTTCAGTTCCCTGAGGACAGGACTCCTGAGTAACTGGGGACTCTGAATCATGACCTGACTGACCCCTGACCCTAGGACATCCTACATTCCCTTTCTCAAGTCTTCCTGCTCAATCTTCATGAGAGAACAAAGTTGATTCTCTGGAGGAGGTAAGGACAGACAGGTGCCGAATTATAAATCCTTCCTTTTCCTCTGACTTCAAACACCAAATATGACAGTTTCCTACAAGGGAGTGCTCAGAGAGTATTTGGAAAGGGACACTCTGCTACCTTCCATTCCCACCATCTTCACACTGTCAGATGACTTTTAGTGTGTTTGGGAAGACAGGTGACAACACTTAGGGACCTGGGACCCTTGTCTCCCAAGTGACTTAGAGTCCAAGATATTCCAAACCAACTGCCACTGTATCTTCCTGTGGAGAAGGAATTTCCCTTCACTGAAACACCCTGTAGGAATTCCATGTGAGTTGACAGAAGAAGTGTCCTTGGGCTGGCACTTGGTTATCTAAAGAGCTGATTCTGTGGCTCTGTGATCTTGGTGTTTTCTTGGCTCACCAGCCTGGTGCTGCTGGAACACTGAGTAAGAACATGCCTTCTTCTTCCTTCACCACAAACTCTTCATCTAGGGCTATGAGGGCTGTGGAATATCTTACCTCCTCTTAGATGGACCCATTCTTAGCCACAAATTGAAATTACTGAACATCAGGAATAATGAACTCTGGCTCTTTTTGCAGTCCTGGGTGTGAATTTGCTGAGTGAACCAGTTTCCTCTGTGAGCACTTCCAAACCAATGCAGAGGGAGTGAGTCACAAGGAGAGATGCTCTTTGAACTTTGAGGCTCTCTGCATCACATTTGAGGGTGTGTTGCAACCAAGGTGAACAGTCAGTGAACATTTCAGTTCTTAGTTGTCTCAGTAATCACATCTTGTAGTGTGTAGCTAATAGGCCTCAAATGAAAGTGTTCAGAATACAAAAACAAAAAAATACAAATCCCATAATACAAATCCCAGTTCTTGCTGGGATTTGGAGATTTGTGGTGTGCTGGAGAATCCTTAGTATGCCAAACCTCTACCAGTCAGAAATTCTTCCTAAGCAGTGTCTTCCAGCCTCGGAGTCTGTGATGTGACCAGAAGCACATGGTTTTTAAA
Organism: Sciurus carolinensis; assembly: GCF_902686445.1. Classification (NCBI taxonomy): domain Eukaryota; kingdom Metazoa; phylum Chordata; class Mammalia; order Rodentia; family Sciuridae; genus Sciurus; species Sciurus carolinensis. The sequence continues at coordinate 1,278,911 of NW_025920119.1, forward strand.
AATCTCTTTCACACTAGTGATTTGGAAATGTCTGCAGACCTATGTGCACAATCTGCCTTCAGTTTTGAGACCTCTGAGACTCTCAGATGATGGGTAGTGTTTAGGCCATCTCTAGGCTGGAACATTCCAGGCAGACATGACAATGCTGAATTCCCTGGCATATTGTCTCAGGACTGACTGAATGGCAACTCCAGGTTGTCATTTAGAGCATCCACACTGGACCTGGAGTGCAAGCACACATCTGGTTCTTTCACTCAACAGTTTGCCTCAGTTAGCATCACTCTTCTATGTCACGGTCTATCCATTTGTAGAGTGGGCACAGCAGACAAAAAAACCTATCATGTACTGTTGGATGATTGTGGCCCCAGTCCATGCAGGGAGAGAATGTGTTCTGAATTTTACTGTGGAATTTGCCATTGAGAATTATGATAGTTACCTGGAGGATTGTCTAGGGGAAAACACAGACACACACCCCAAGGCACACTTATTCCCAGTCCCTAAGTGTAATACCACTGACTCTGGGGACATGGGGATGTGGTCAACCTTGTGAATTGGCAGGCATGTTTCTGTAGTGAGTTCCCAGTCCTGATTCCCACAGCTGGGTGTCCTCATGGTGGTGATCCATATGCCAGCAGGCAGCAACTCCACAGGTCTTACTTGGAGTGAGTCTTCAGATAGCCTTTAATTCTGGGATACAATTTTCTGATTTTCTTGAGGGCCCCTGGAATTGGGGAGAGGGAAATGCTCTGAGGTCCAGACCACCCTGGGAACTATCTGCATGGAACACTCCAGGCGGCTTTGATGGGAAATAGCAGTGAATTCAATGAAGAGTGGCTATAATAAAATACCCGAGTCTGGATGTTTTGTAAAGAAAAATGTTAATTCAGGTCACTTTTTTTTTTTTGTCTCAAAGTCGAATATCAGGCAGCCTAGTCTGTGTGCCCTCTAGTGAGGATTCTGATGTCATAAGAATCAGAAAGGGAGTCAGCCATACACAGAAGGGTGCGTGCTGTTGGGTGACCTTACTGTACACCAAGTCTCTCCTGTGGGAAACAACTGGCTCTGTAAGCCCATCATCTACCCACTTGTAGGGTCACACCATGTGCCATAAGCAACCTGCAGTGGACCCCAGGCCTCACAAGGCCCTCCACCTCAGCACTGACATGCTTGGGACCATGAGCCTTTGGGGAACATGCTAAATCACATCACTGGTGGACACTGACATTTGGAGAAAATGAGTGATGTACCAGAGTTCCACTCCTGGGATCAGGACTGTAGTTGATTCTGTGGCACCAGATATCCCTAATAAACTGAGTGTACAGGTTTATACCCTGGATCACTAAAGCAGGAGCTCCTCTCACTCCCTAAAACAGCAAAACTTCTGCAGGGAGAGCAGCTGCCCTAGAATAGGTAGCAGGGCCAAGAGAAGGACTCAGGCCATGACCAACCTTCTGCTTTTCTGACCCCAAAATGCAAAACAGTTTACCTCAAGCCCTTCTGAAGGACTGGGTTAGGTTCAAACTTGGGATCTTCACTCTCTAGTAAGTTCACACTGTCAACTGTTCCCTATGACCAGCTGAGAACCATGGTGACCACTCTTTGCCTGGTTCTCCAACTATCAGAATTCAGGCATTCAAGCCAGCTGCCCCTGAACAGCTCTGTCAAGAACAGCTTCTCTCCTCTGGGAAGGCCCTCATGATCAGTTACTGCTGATTTACTGAAGACAGGCCCCCAGCCAACTGTTTTGGTGGCTAGTGAATTAACTCTGTAAATACCCTGTCTCAATATTAATGGAGCAACTTTGCAGCCCGCCTGAGCACTGCTGAAATGACCCTGGGTACCCAACATTGAGCTCCCACTCTGCTCTCTGCTCCCTCGTCAGGGGCCTATCTGCACACTTCCCATCTCTCCTGAGACCCTTGGTGGAAAGAGGTGAAGTCCTATGTCCTCTGGTTGTCCCTCAATAGCTGCAGCCTGGAACCCACCTTGGGACTCTCCCTGATGTCACACAGGCCTTCTTACCTCTGTCACCACATGTCCACTCCAGTTACCCGATGACACTGCTGTCCCTCATCACCATCCTTGGCAGCACAAAAAGGGCAGGACTCCTGTCCACGTCAATGTCATGGATTTTCCACTTTGTGATTCCTGTCTTATTTCCTAAAAATCTCTAAGTTAAGATGAATAATAGGTGTACTACATCTGTCAACATCTTTCAGAAAAAGATAGCTTTTATTGCCCATCTCCTCTAGGGCTTTCTGTGAGCATCATGATCCTACTGATGAAATGAAGCATGTACTACTGCTGACAATAGTAATTAAATACCTCTAATGGTTATTTAATGATTATTTAAATGTCCACAGGCATATGTCTCATTTTCTAGACTAGGAAATGGACGCTCAAGACATGAGGCCAATTCCCACATCTACACCACTGGGGACTGGCAAAGTGGGGCGTGGAAACCAAGATTTTCTTTCCACAGGACCCATAGTCAGGCCCTGAGACCAAACCCCTGCCATCCTCATGACTTGAGAATGAGGTCGATTTTTGGGGAAAGATGCACTCCTACCTCCTGAGGAATGCCTAGCATCTCTTCAGGAATTAGCTAACAATTACTGAATCCATGCATTTAATAAGGTGGAAAGCTGCCTATGAAATAACAGTTAGCACTTAAACATTGCTCCTTAACATCTGCTTGCTCTGAAGGCGTGTTTCCTAATTAAGCACTTTCTGCAGCCCCAGGAGGCAAAGGAAGGTGTGTGGCTGACTTTCCAGGGAAACACAGAGGTGAGGAAATGGGAATGGTTTGTCCTGAGCCAGCATTCTGGGAGCCTCAGGCTGGGGTCCAATGACCTCCGTGCATTCAGCTCATGGACAAGAGGAAGGACCCCAGGGGTGATGGTTCTCTGAATATTTGGACAAGGGCCTTCCCCTCCCTGGGGCTTTGGCTCCTGCATGTACCCTCTCACTTTCCTGTAGGGGTCTTGCTAATCCCAGGTCTACAGGCAGGCAGGAGGGGACAGTTCGTGGGACCCAGGAGGAAAGAGTCCTGCAGAGAAACAGAAGCAGTTGTGTGATCTGAGCAGAGCCAGTCTACTGCCATGCCAAAGGGAGGGGACAGAGGAGCAAGTTCACTAGCGCCCTTTCCTCCTGTCCTTCACGTCCTGCCTGTTGTCCTCTTTGCCTAAACTGGAACAGAGTCCTCTGCTGCAGCCTACCTGGGTCAGTCTCCTGGATCTGGTGCAGAGAGGAGAAGCAGGATATTGCCCCCAGAGGGGCATCTGGACATCCCCCAGAAACACCTTCTGGAAACTTCCACAAATCCACAACTCCTTCACTTCTAATCCCCATGCCCATCCCTTCAAGCATTTGGAAGCAAAGTTGAATCAAGGGTGAGCCCGAGAGCAGGGTTCCAGCTGGGGCAGCTCAGTTGCTCCCAAACATCCTCCTCGACCAACACGGTGTATTATATTTCTCAAGACCTGGCACTGATCCCACATATTGCTTTTGCAATGAGATGTTGATGGTCCCCATCAGGAGAGAGAGTCCATGTCCCCTCCTCTTGAATCTGTGGGGACCTGGAGTTCTGTGGCTTCAAGAGACTAGGTCTTAAAGAGTAGTACACCTATCTTTCTCTCTTGGAAGATGTACCTCGGGAGCTCTGGCCCCAGTAGCAAGTGTGGTTCTGAAGCTTCCATGCTGGAGAGACCATGGGAGGGTCTCTGAGAGAGAGAGAGAGTCAGAGACCCAACATTCCAGCCCCCTGATGTGTGTGTAACTGTGGGGTGGCACTCAGCAGGTTCCAGCTGTCCTTGCTCAGTGCCACAAGCCACTCCTGCACATTCCTATAGCCTGGCTGCCTGGGTGTGAATTCCATTCCTGCCATGCATGCCATGTGTAACTTTTGGGTAAGTGATTTCACCACCTTGACCCTCGGTTTCTTGATCTGGAATTTTATGAGGGTTCTTATAGATCATCAAAGAAAAGTGTTTTCCTCTGAGTAAATTCTCTGCATTATCAGGGTCCCAATCTCCCCCCTGTAAAATAAAGGGTAATTTCCAAGGTCCCTATGATTCTGATTTCACAGTTTTGGAAATATTTTATATAGTCATCTGCTTGGGGCATAGGGGATTAGACCCCAGACCACTCAAGTGCCAGGGTCCAGCCCTAGCAGGAATCCATGGGTTCCACACAGGTAAACGGGGCACAGGGAGACAGCGTCGGCAATGGATGGAGAATGAAAGACACAGACTCTAATTCTGGTGCAATCAATCCCACTTTATTCTGGGGAAGGCTGGGTTCATATACATTTTTCTTCAGGCTATAATGGCAATCTTGTGGTTAATATTAAAGAAGTTTCCAAAGCATAGGCAGAAATTGTTTTTAACAAGGAACAGAAAGATTATGAGAAAACAGTAACCTTACAGATTATCCTTACCTAATCACAATTGTTTTAAGAATATCTAACTACGTCAATGAGCTAATACAATGTTTATTTCCTTAATATCTAAGCTCTATGTGACCTAAGACTATTCTTATTACTCTCGCAGTTAAAGCGATAGACAAGTAATCTCATGTGACCATCTCTACTAGGTCCATCTGGTTAATATCTAAATTGCTGAGTTAAAGGCTACAGGAGGGGCAGTGGTCGCAGTGGTTCTCATGGCCAAGTTTTTTTACTGAATAGATTACCTTGTCTTATGTAGCTCTTTTTTCCAGAACAGGGCATTGTACACCAACGTTAATTATAGGGGTGACCTATTCTTTGTAGGAAGGAAGGAATGTTGTGAAACCTTATTCTTTTACCTCACCACCATAATTAGAATTTAACCAGCCTGTTGGAGACAAAGGCAGATCTATAACTATTTTCTCCAGAGGCTTTCAGGGACTCATTGCATGGTTGCAAAATTATTTGTAATTTTGTTAGTGGTAAAGAACCATTGTTTTTCAGATTGTAGGTAATATTTTCTGGAATTTTTGTTGTATTCCTCTGGTCCCCTTAAGCAATTCTTTCAGACTGAAATGAGTAATATATTATCAGAAAAACAGGGCAGAAAAAACACCGTGCTCCGGAACAAAACATCAGGCAATTCCTTTTAGGATGAGCCTTTGCAAACAGCCTCCAGAGGATCTTTGTCAAGCACTAGATGGAATTCCAGATGCCCCCACACTCAAGCCCTCCTTAAAGCTGTACCGCCAGCACATAAACCCCCTATCTGCAAATTATAGACATTCCCCTTCCTCAAGACCCTTTATTAGTCTTCCCAAAGCATCACAGCATGTAAATCTGTGTGACTCTGGGCTAATGGCATCTTGAAGAGTTCTGTGGGCACATCTGAACCACTCTATATGGAGGATCTATCTTCTAGATTAAAGATCTAGAGAGCCCTGTTCACAGTGAACCTGAGGCTGCTACAGACCCTGGGGCAGAAACCACACCCTCCTATTCTACTACTCCATCTCTCTCTTTGAGAAACCAGGTACTATTCTCACCCCCATCAGCCAGGACATCCATTCATTCATTGACATCTGCAGGATTAGTTCTGGCTCTATCAGCTTCTCAG